>NC_090443.1:351281302-351581302 GCF_031143425.1 Pleurodeles waltl
AGAACCTGGTCCGAGCCCCGCAAGTCACCCCTCCTTGGATTTCCCTAGGTCTCTAGTTTTCAGAAATGCACAGGTTTGGTAGGTTTCCCTAGGTGCCGGCTGAGCTGGAGGCCAAAATCTTCAGGTAGGCACTTCGCAAAAAACACCTCTGTATTCTTCCAAAAATTTGGATGTGTCCACGTTGTGCTTTGGGGCGTTTCCTGTCGCGGGCGCTAGGCCTACCCACACAAGTGAGGTATCATTTTTATCGGGAGACTTGGGGGAACGCTGGGTGGAAGGAAATTTGTGGCTCCTCTCAGATTCCCGAACTTTCTGCCACAGAAATGTGAGGAACATGTGTTTTTTTAGCCAAATTTTGAGGTTTGCAAAGGATTCTGGGTAACAGAACCTGGTCCGAGCCCCGCAAGTCACCCCTCCTTGGATTACCCTAGGTCTCTAGTTTTCAGAAATGCACAGGTTTGGTAGGTTTCCCTAGGTGCCGGCTGAGCTAGAGGCCAAAATCTACAGGTAGGCACTTCGCTAAAAACACCTCTGTTTTCTTCCAAAAATTTGGATGTGTCCACGTTGCGCTTTGGGGCGTTTCCTGTCGCGGGCGCTAGGCCTACCCACACAAGTGAGGTATCATTTTTATCGGGAGACTTGGGGGAACGCTGGGTGGAAGGAAATTTGTGGCTCCTCTCAGATTCCAGAACTTTCTGCCACAGAAATGTGAGGAACATGTGTTTTTTTAGCCAAATTTTGAGGTTTGCAAAGGATTCTGGGTAACAGAACCTGGTCCGAGCCCCGCAAGTCACCCCTCCTTGGATTCCCCTAGGTCTCTAGTTTTCAGAAATGCACAGGTTTGGTAGGTTTCCCTAGGTGCCGGCTGAGCTGGAGGCCAAAATCTACAGGTAGGCACTTCGCAAAAAACACCTCTGTATTCTTCCAAAAATTTGGATGTGTCCACGTTGTGCTTTGGGGCGATTCCTGTCGCGGGCGCTAGGCCTACCCACACAAGTGAGGTATCATTTTTATCGGGAGACTTGGGGGAACGCTGGGTGGAAGGAAATTTGTGGCTCCTCTCAGATTCCCGAACTTTCTGCCACAGAAATGTGAGGAACATGTGTTTTTTTAGCCAAATTTTGAGGTTTGCAAAGGATTCTGGGTAACAGAACCTGGTCCGAGCCCCGCAAGTCACCCCTCCTTGGATTACCCTAGGTCTCTAGTTTTCAGAAATGCACAGGTTTGGTATGTTTCCCTAGGTGCCGGCTGAGCTAGAGGCCAAAATCTACAGGTAGGCACTTCGCTAAAAACACCTCTGTTTTCTTCCAAAAATTTGGATGTGTCCACGTTGCGCTTTGGGGCGTTTCCTGTCGCGGGCGCTAGGCCTACCCACACAAGTGAGGTATCATTTTTATCGGGAGACTTGGGGGAACGCTGGGTGGAAGGAAATTTGTGGCTCCTCTCAGATTCCCGAACTTTCTGCCACAGAAATGTGAGGAACATGTGTTTTTTAAGCCAAATTTTGAGGTTTGCAAAGGATTCTGGGTAACAGAACCTGGTCCGAGCCCCGCAAGTCACCCCTCCTTGGATTCCCCTAGGTCTCTAGTTTTCGGAAATGCACAGATTTGGTAGGTTTCCCTAGGTGCCGGCTGAGCTAGAGGCCAAAATCTACAGGTAGGCACTTCGCAAAAAACACCTCTGTTTTCTTCCAAAAATTTGGATGTGTCCACGTTGTGCTTTGGGGCGTTTCCTGTCGCGGGCGCTAGGCCTACCCACACAAGTGAGGTATCATTTTTATCGGGAGACTTGGGGGAACGCTGGGTGGAAGGAAATTTGTGGCTCCTCTCAGATTCCCGAACTTTCTGCCACAGAAATGTGAGGAACATGTGTTTTTTTAGCCAAATTTTGAGGTTTGCAAAGGATTCTGGGTAACAGAACCTGGTCCGAGCCCCACAAGTCACCCCTCCTTGGATTCCCCTAGGTCTCTAGTTTTCAGAAATGCACAGGTTTGGTAGGTTTCCCTAGCTGCCGGCTGAGCTAGAGGCCAAAATCTACAGGTAGGCACTTCGCAAAAAACACCTCTGTTTTCTTCCCAAAATTTGGATGTGTCCACGTTGCGCTTTGGGGCGATTCCTGTTGCGGGCGCTAGGCCTACTCACACAAGTGAGGTATAATTTTTATCGGGAGACTTGGGGGAACGCTGGGTGGAAGGAAATTTGTGGCTCCTCTCAGATTCCCGAACTTTCTGCCACAGAAATGTGAGGAACATGTGTTTTTAAGCCAAATTTTGAGGTTTGCAAAGGATTCTGGGTAACAGAACCTGGTCCGAGCCCCGCAAGTCACCCCTCCTTGGATTTCCCTAGGTCTCTAGTTTTCAGAAATGCACAGGTTTGGTAGGTTTCCCTAGGTGCCGGCTGAGCTGGAGGCCAAAATCTTCAGGTAGGCACTTCGCAAAAAACACCTCTGTATTCTTCCAAAAATTTTGATGTGTCCACGTTGTGCTTTGGGGCGTTTCCTGTCGCGGGCGCTAGGCCTACCCACACAAGTGAGGTATCATTTTTATCGGGAGACTTGGGGGAACGCTGGGTGGAAGGAAATTTGTGGCTCCTCTCAGATTCCCGAACTTTCTGCCACAGAAATGTGAGGAACATGTGTTTTTTTAGCCAAATTTTGAGGTTTGCAAAGGATTCTGGGTAACAGAACCTGGTCCGAGCCCCGCAAGTCACCCCTCCTTGGATTACCCTAGGTCTCTAGTTTTCAGAAATGCACAGGTTTGGTAGGTTTCCCTAGGTGCCGGCTGAGCTAGAGGCCAAAATCTACAGGTAGGCACTTCGCTAAAAACACCTCTGTTTTCTTCCAAAAATGTGGATGTGTCCACGTTGCGCTTTGGGGCGTTTCCTGTCGCGGGCGCTAGGCCTACCCACACAAGTGAGGTATCAATTTTATCGGGAGACTTGGGGGAACGCTGGGTGGAAGGAAATTTGTGGCTCCTCTCAGATTCCAGAACTTTCTGCCACAGAAATGTGAGGAACATGTGTTTTTTTAGCCAAATTTTGAGGTTTGCAAAGGATTCTGGGTAACAGAACCTGGTCCGAGCCCCGCAAGTCACCCCTCCTTGGATTCCCCTAGGTCTCTAGTTTTCAGAAATACACAGGTTTGGTAGGTTTCCCTAGGTGCCGGCTGAGCTGGAGGCCAAAATCTACAGGTAGGCACTTCGCAAAAAACACCTCTGTATTCTTCCAAAAATTTGGATGAGTCCACGTTGTGCTTTGGGGCGTTTCCTGTCGCGGGCGCTAGGCCTACCCACACAAGTGAGGTATCATTTTTATCGGGAGACTTGGGGGAACGCTGGGTGGAAGGAAATTTGTGGCTCCTCTCAGATTCCCGAACTTTCTGCCACAGAAATGTGAGGAACATGTGTTTTTTTAGCCAAATTTTGAGGTTTGCAAAGGATTCTGGGTAACAGAACCTGGTCCGAGCCCCGCAAGTCACCCCTCCTTGGATTACCCTAGGTCTCTAGTTTTCAGAAATGCACAGGTTTGGTATGTTTCCCTAGGTGCCGGCTGAGCTAGAGGCCAAAATCTACAGGTAGGCACTTCGCTAAAAACACCTCTGTTTTCTTCCAAAAATTTGGATGTGTCCACGTTGCACTTTGGGGCGTTTCCTGTCGCGGGCGCTAGGCCTACCCACACAAGTGAGGTATCATTTTTATCGGGAGACTTGGGGGAACGCTGGGTGGAAGGAAATTTGTGGCTCCTCTCAGATTCCAGAACTTTCTGCCACAGAAATGTTAGGAACATGTGTTTTTTTAGCCAAATTTTGAGGTTTGCAAAGGATTCTGGGTAACAGAACCTGGTCCGAGCCCCGCAAGTCACCCCTCCTTGGATTCCCCTAGGTCTCTAGTTTTCAGAAATGCACAGGTTTGGTAGGTTTCCCTAGGTGCCGGCTGAGCTAGAGGCCAAAATCTACAGGTAGGCACTTTGCAAAAAACACCTCTGTTTTCTTCCAAAAATTTGGATGTGTCCACGTTGCGCTTTGGGGCGTTTCCTGTCGCGGGCGCTAGGCCTACCCACACAAGTGAGGTATCATTTTTATCGGGAGACTTGGGGGAACGCTGGGTAGAAGGAAATTTGTGGCTCCTCTCAGATTCCAGAACTTTCTGCCACAGAAATGTGAGGAACATGTGTTTTTTTAGCCAAATTTTGAGGTTTGCGAAGGATTCTGGGTAACAGAACCTGGTCCGAGCCCCGCAAGTCACCCCTCCTTGGATTCCCCTAGGTCTCTAGTTTTCAGAAATGCACAGATTTGGTAGGTTTCCCTAGGTGCCGGCTGAGCTAGAGGCCAAAATCTACAGGTAGGCACTTCGCTAAAAACACCTCTGTTTTCTTCCCAAAATTTGGATGTGTCCACGTTGCGCTTTGGGGCGATTCCTGTTGCGGGCGCTAGGCCTACCCACACAAGTGAGGTATCATTTTTATCGGGAGACTTGGGGGAACGCTGGGTGGAAGGAAATTTGTGGCTCCTCTCAGATTCCAGAACTTTCTGCCACAGAAATGTGAGGAACATGTGTTTTTTAAGCCAAATTTTGAGGTTTGCAAAGGATTCTGGGTAACAGAACCTGGTCCGAGCCCCGCAAGTCACCCCTCCTTGGATTTCCCTAGGTCTCTAGTTTTCAGAAATGCACAGGTTTGGTAGGTTTCCCTAGGTGCCGGCTGAGCTGGAGGCCAAAATCTTCAGGTAGGCACTTCGCAAAAAACACCTCTGTATTCTTCCAAAAATTTGGATGTGTCCACGTTGCGCTTTGGGGCGTTTCCTGTCGCGGGCGCTAGGCCTACCCACACAAGTGAGGTATCATTTTTATCGGGAGACTTGGGGGAACGCTGGGTAGAAGGAAATTTGTGGCTCCTCTCAGATTCCAGAACTTTCTGCCACAGAAATGTGAGGAACATGTGTTTTTTTAGCCAAATTTTGAGGTTTGCGAAGGATTCTGGGTAACAGAACCTGGTCCGAGCCCCGCAAGTCACCCCTCCTTGGATTCCCCTAGGTCTCTAGTTTTCAGAAATGCACAGGTTTGGTAGGTTTCCCTAGGTGCCGGCTGAGCTAGAGGCCAAAATCTACAGGTAGGTACTTCGCAAAAAACACCTCTGTTTTCTTCCAAAAATGTGGATGTGTCCACGTTGCGCTTTGGGGCGTTTCCTGTCGCGGGTGCTAGGCCTACCCACACAAGCGAGGTATCATTTTTATCGGGAGACTTGGGGGAACGCTGGGTGGAAGGAAATTTGTGGCTCCTCTCAGATTCCCGAACTTTCTGCCACAGAAATGTGAGGAACATGTGTTTTTTTAGCCAAATTTTGAGGTTTGCAAAGGATTCTGGGTAACAGAACCTGGTCCGAGCCCCACAAGTCACCCCTCCTTGGATTCCCCTAGGTCTCTAGTTTTCAGAAATGCACAGGTTTGGTAGGTTTCCCTAGCTGCCGGCTGAGCTAGAGGCCAAAATCTACAGGTAGGCACTTCGCAAAAAACACCTCTGTTTTCTTCCAAAAATTTGGATGTGTCCACGTTGTGCTTTGGGGCGTTTCCTGTCGCGGGCGCTAGGCCTACCCACACAAGTGATGTATCATTTTTATCGGGAGACTTGGGGGAACATAGATTAGAAAAACAAGTGTTATTGCCCCTTGTCTTTCTCTACATTTTTTCCTTCCAAATATAGGAGAGTGTGTAAAAAAGACATCTATTTGAGAAATGCCCTGTAATTCACATGCTAGTATGGTCACCCCGGAATTCAGAGATGTGCAAATAACCACTGCTCCTCAACACCTTATCTTGTGCCCTTTTTGGAAATACAAAGGTTTTCTTGATAGCAATTTTTTACTCTTTATATTTCAGCAAATGAATTGCTGTATACCTGGTATAGAATGAAAACGCACTGCAGGGTGCAGCTCATTTATTGGCTCTGAGTTCCTCGGGTTCTTGATGAACCTACAAGCCCTATATATCCCCGCAACCAGAGGAGTCCAGCAGACGTAAGAGTATATTGCTTTCGATAATCTGACATTGCAGGGAAAAGTTACAGAGTAAAACGTAGAGAAAAAATGATGTTTTTTTCACCTCAATTTCAATATTTTTCTTTTTCAGTTGTTATTTTCTGTAGGAAACCCTTGTAGGATCTACACAAATGACCCCTTGCTGAATTCAGAATTTTGTCTACTTTTTAGAAATGTTTAGGTTTCTGGGATCCAGCATTGGTTTCATGCCCATTTCTGTCACTGACTGGAAGGAGGCTGAAAGCACAAAAAATTGCAAAAATGGGGTATGTCCCAGTAAAATGCCAAAATTGTGTTGAAAAATTGGGTTTTCTGATTCAAGTCTGCCTGTTCCTGAAAGCTGGGAAGCTGCTGAGTTTAGCACCGCAAACCCTTTGTTGATGCCATTTTCAGGGGAAAAACCACAAGCCTTCTTCTGCAGCCACTTTTTCCAATTTTTTTGAAAAAAAAGGAAATTTTCCCTGTATTTTGGCCAATTTCTTGGCCTCCTTCAGGGGAACCCACAAAGTCTGGGTACCTCTAGAATCCCTAGGATGTTGGAAAAAAAGGATGCAAATTTGGCTTGGTTAGCTTATGTGGACAAAAAGTTATGAGGGCCTAAGCGCGAACTGCCCCAAATAGGCAAAAAAAGGCCTGGCACAGGAGGGGGAAAAGGCCTGGCAGCGAAGGGGTTAAGGTACCAAAACAAAAATTTAGCTTTCCGTCGCACACTCACTTGCTTTCTGTCATGGCAGCACGGCTAATGCCCACCGTCACTTATAGAGCCGAAATCATGCTGGGTAAGGAGGCAGTTTTTTTAACCAAGTCCAGACGAAGGCTTACAAAATGGTTTTTCGGATACCACAACCAGCATCTCCAGCCCAGGTTCGCCTAGAATTGGGTCTGAAAAACTACGAATTTCAGAGTAAATGTGCCTGCACCAAGTTATGCTGGAGAATGCGTGCAACAGAGATCGGTACCATAAGTATGTTGGATGGAAATCGAGGAGCAACTGCGTCACAATGATAAAGGCACCTGGGATCATCATTTAAACAACTGTATTAAAATGCTAGATTTGCTAGAAGCCTGGGAGCGGAACCTGGGCAAAACACAGTTTTATCGGAAGGCAAATGCTGTCACTAAGATGAAATCTTTAATTTGTGACAAACATAAACTGGCAAGAAGACAGCATGCCTGGCCTGTAATAACATCATGCAAGACATTACGGGCGCAGGAATATCTAGCAGCATTCTTCAACCAGTCACTGAAATATCAGTGTATGCTTTTTCGATTTGGGCTGATGGAAATGAAAGACATGGTCCCTTCATGGAGACAGCAAGATCCAACACATTTCTGTTGACTGTGTGGGTACAGACAGGAGTCATTAGAACACATCTTGCCAAGCCTCAGGACATTGTATCTATAGGACATTGAATATACGCTCATGTAGGCTGGCCATCATCAGTTGGCTTAGTGATCTCTCAATTCTGTTTTCTTGTCGAGGGACCAAATTCGTGGTACAGGCCCAGAAAGAATTAGAGAATAATGTCTAGCAGGCAGAGAGTGCATGGTTTACCAATTTATGTCAGAAAAGCTCCCAAATGGTTAACTCCAGCAAGAAATTAGTAATAGGTATAACTTAGTGTTAATTACTGTAAGATATTCCCTGAGCCTCACTTTCAGCATCCAGGACACAACATAGTTTTAACATGGGAGTAAGAAAATCCTAAATTTAGGATCAAGAGCAGGGTTGAAATCAGTGGAGTAGGTTTTAGTCATGCACAATTTATTACCATGACAAGATTTAGTTTTAAACAAGTAATATATGTTTTTATGAGTTTCTATTTAATATAGTGAGCATGCTAAGTATTTATGTATGTCTGAATTGCAATGGTTTTAACTAACCGTGTCAATAAACGTAAACTTGGAACCCTATATATCCTGATGGTAACAATGCAGGCCACCTTGGAACATGAGGCCACTATGCCTGGGAAATGTCCTAAACAACGTGTTGTAAACAATGCAGATGTTTCCTACGCAAGCAGAACAACGCTTGCTGGAACAAAGCGTGCCTTTTTCGCTGCCTTAACAACGCATGTGCCAAACTACACATATGCAGAGAAAAAGGCAGAGAGCTCAGGAGAAGACGCGGTGAGGTAAGTGGGGCTGGGTTGAGGGGTCGTTTTTATGGGGGGTGGTGAATTAATGGCTTTTGTTTTTTGGGGGGGCGGGGATGGGGGTTTGGGGTGGGAGGGGGGACTGGGTAGTTTATTTTTTAGTGGCTGGGTGGGGGTGTTGGGTTATTTGTTTCTTAGGGCTTAGGGTGGGGAGAGGGTTAGTTTATTTTTTCGGGACAGGGAAGGTTTAAGGATGGGGTGGGAAGAGAGGAGAAAGAATCAAGAGAGGACGCGGTGAGGTAAGTGGGGTTGGTTTTATTTTTTAGGGTAAGTGGGGGGTTGGGTAGTTTATTCTTTCGGGGCAGAGTTGTGGTTTGGAGTAGTTTTTTTCTTTTAGGGCTTATGGTGGGTACGGGGTCAGAGTAGTTTATTTTTTAGAGGCGGGGTGGGGAGGCAAGGTAATTTATTTTTTAGGGGTCAGAAGGTTTAAGGAAGATTGGGCGGAGGGAGGAGAGAAGAGGAGAAAGGAAGACGCAGTGAAGTAAGTGGGGTTGGGGCAAGGTTTGGAGGGTAGTTGTTAGCAGTGAGGTGGATTTAGGGCTTAGGGAGGGTGGGCGGTTGGGGTAGTTTATTTGTTAGGGAGTGTAGGGGTCAGGGTACTTTATTTTTTAGGGCTCATCGTGGGTGGGGCTCATGGTCGTTTACCTATTAGGGGTATGAGAAGGTTTTAGGGCTCGGTGGGTGGGGCGTATCGGGGTAGTTTACTTTTTAGGGGCGGGTGGGTGGTTGGGCTAGTTTTGTTTTCAGGGGTGGGGAAGGTTTTAGGGATCAGGGCAGGTGGAAGTGTTGGGGTAATTTAGTTTTTAGGGGCAGGGTTGAGGGGTTGGAGTAGTTTTTCTTTTAGGGCTTAGGGTGTGGGTAGGGGTAGTTTAGTTATTAGAGGTGGGGGAAGGTTTTTGGACTCAGGGCGGGTGGGGGCATGTCTGGGTTGTTTACATATCAAGAGTAGGAGTAGTTTTGGTACTCAGGGTGGAGTTGGAGGGGAGGTTGTATGACAGAACAATGCATGTCGTTTCCACATATGCCTTTACTAGGCATGCTCTTACAATTAAATTTGTTGCAAAGACATGCATGGTATAGGCAAGTGTGGAAAAGTCATGCGTGGAAAAGACGCAGTCGTGGTTCCGACCGCGTTGTTAAGGCGTTGTTCGGTATGTGTGGTTGTGTCATATAACCACTGTGTCTCACATGGGCCCATAAACATAAACCTGCACTATAATCGAAACCAAGGGCGTGTGTTTGTCAAAGGAGAAACAGCCCACTGAGAGGGTGGTCGGGTGCGGGGTACGTAAAGTATCAACACATTGGAACATGCCAGGAACCACATGTACATTAACTGGCATGACAATAAATAGCACACAGCTCCCCTGATGTGAGTGGTGAGACCACACAGCTGTCAGTTGCCAATTTTAGGGACCACAAGAACTCATGCCATGTACTAAATCTGACTGGGTCAGGGTTAATGCAAGTGATGCACATCAGAGGACCATACGTGTTGCCCATGGGTGTGCAGTGAATTGTAAGTGCAGGCTGAGTAGGTTGAACTGCCACTGTGTCTGAATGGGGAGACATTGCCTAGCAAGGAGGTCAGAATGGATATGTGTACTGCAAGGTAGCCAGACCAATACAAATGCACCGCTGTGATTGACAGTGTCACATTTGTGTTGCAGGTAGAAAAGGATGACAGAGAAGAGCTCACAGGGGTACAGCATTCTACATGTGATGTATTATATGACAGGAGCAAGTCTGAAAGAACATTGTCTCACCACGTCACATATGTCTCTATTGGAGGATATGAAGTAGAGATCTGTCAAGGGTCTATCACCACAAAGGGCAGGAGTCAGCTATGGTTGTTGACTGAGGTGGATGTGCCCAGTCATGTAGCAAAACTGGGTACATACATCTCACAAATTCCAGCACTATTAACATGTGGGGTACAGCTTGACCTATAGCCCTCAATAACAGCCAGAAATGTCAGTACATTAGACATGGTCACACATGTTGTTGGTGTTGTAGGCACATGAGAGTCAATGCATGATTTGGGTTCCATCACTATGTGGCTTGAAGTTGAGTCCCTGGCCCTAAGTGAGGAGTGGCAGAGGAACATGTACATGTACAAGTGAGCGGGCCAGAGTAAAAGGTTGTTGCACACTATGCAGATACCCAAATCTAGCAATTTACAACTGGGGTGAGTGTCAGTGCTAGCAACCAACCTAGTGTGACTGTGTCCATACCCTCTGGTTTGGTACACAGTGACCACTGTCCACAATGATGTAGGCAAATGTGTTTCCAGTCAAATCAAATGAGAAGACAGAAATAGCAAATACATGGTAAGTTCATGCCCTCACACATTTCTGCAGTCTATCAAGGTATTGTTGGTGTGTAGAGTTGTGCAGGATATGTGTAACAAAATCAACCCTTGTCCACATGAATGAACAATGTGCATGTTAGACAGCACAACAAGGCAAAGTTCCATAGTGCACAGTGTGCAACTCAGATGGCGGGATCATTACAAATTTGTGACCAAACCCACATCACCTGCACAGGAGCAGTGGGCTGAATACTGGCCACAGGGAATGCAGTCACCCTGGGAATCATGTGCAATCAGAACCGTAGTGGGGCCAACATGTGAAAACACAATCAGTATAGGCATCATGTAAAGACTGCAAATCACCTTGGCAGATGTGGACCTGACCTCTTCTCATACGTCCAGTAATGGTAGGCCAAATGACCTGTGTAACTGTGTTGCAATATGTGCCACAAGTCCAGAAGTCTGCCTTGTCACACAGTGGTTGTAGTAATAATGCAGAGATACTGCCAAATGAAAGGCATCTACAGTGCAACTGTACCTCCATGTAACAGACATCCTACGCATCAATCTCGTATTGAAAGTCAAACATTAGCGAGCCAGATTATCAATCAGATTACACGTCAGCATCCAACATAGAACACCATTAACATTGCTCTCTCTCATTGCAGAGGATGTACCTACAACTCCTGAGCATCTGCCTGCCGTGAGGAGAATCTGGCTGAGGATGACAGCCTGCCAAACCTAGGCCAAACACCCTTGGGCAAATCCAAGCCTCCTTCAACATCTTCTCAGGGTGTGGGATGGAGGACAGGCCAACAGCATTGAGGGGTCTCCAGGAGATCCACCCAGCACCCAACAAACACCACCTGCCACCCCACCCCAAAGCTGGACTCTGAGGATCCCCCAAGTAGAATTTCAACGCGTGTGATTGGAGTCTAGTGGGAGATGCTAGATGTGGTGCAGGTGGGGATGGAAACCTTGGTGAGCACCCTTGAGGCAGTCCATATGTGCCTCAGTTCAAATAAGGACACATCAGCTTCTATACGAGACACCTATCCTCTGCTCTGTGGACTCCAACAGTCCGTGGTTGACATTGCTGGTGTCACGAGGCAGATGCATGAACAACTGCCCTGCCAAAGTGGCACAAGTGAGGTTGCCACACAGCTGGGGGCAAACCACAAAATCCTGGAGTCCATGGAGCGGAAGCAGGACACATACATCACCACAGTGGGGGCCTACCACTGCAACATTGGGGCTGTGCTGGCAAACCAGCAAGCCCTTCTCAGTGCAGTGTTGCCTACAGCTTCAGCCCCTGATGTGTGTGTGCCTCTGTTGCCTCCAGCACCTTTAAGACCCCTTCACGGGAAGCACCACACACATCATAGGAGGAAGATGTGGATTTCACCTCTTTCAAACGTAAAACGCCCGGTAGCATTTTTCTGTGTCAAATTGCCAGTTCCTCCTTTGCTCAGTGCTGATGACCATGCTAGTGTCATTCACAATTGCTACTGTCCTCAATTTGCTGTCCCACCTGTGGATCTCACCCATTTGTGGCCTATCTTCCCTATTGGCAATTTGTGAACTCTTCTCACTGAAACACTCTTCTCTTCCACATGTGGTGTGCAAGTTATCACCCATGGACTCTTTCTGGACATTCAACGGCCCAAACAAACTATTGGGGTTGTTGCCCTAATAACTGTGCCTGTGATCCTACTAATTGTTGTACATATAAATAAATGCAGTGAGGTCAACCTGTATGTTGTAAGCCTGTTTGTGTCTGGACTAAGTAGAATAAGGTGGATTGTGTGAGGCTAAGACATCAACTACTTTCCAAAGGGACATGTGTGTAATGGAACCATTGTCAAAGCTACACAGGCCGTGGAAAATATATTTGGTGAAGCCTCTCTGCATGTAGACCAGCAAGTATTTACTCAAGGTCACAATCATGAATTTCAGCAAGTAGCATGCAGTCAATGTTGATGGTGAATGAAGTCACAGCACTGATAGGGAGCCTATCCATGATACTAGCCAGCAAACAACACTGCTATGACAAGCAAATGATGCAAGGGTCAGTGTGTAAGAGACTGGCATCAGTGTGTGGCCACAAAACTCCTTAATTAGTGACAATTGTTTGACATCACTGTTCCTCCAATTCTGTTGCATGACTTACACACACAAAGCAACAGAAAGGTAATACTTGTTTTAGCCTGTCTACCCATTCACATTAGGAATGCCACTTACAGTGCATGTCGATCTTTATGTCATTCCATGCCCAACCTGACAGATTCCTCTCCATAGGTCATTCACCTAGTCACACATGTCTACAAACACTGGTAACAAAGCCAGCTGCATGTACTTATCATTACATAGGCATATATGCTATTTCCTACACAGTAAATCATGAGGTAGACTTTTATGTAGAAAAGAAAGATATCAATGTAATTATGAAGCTTATCTTACATAAATCTACCTAACCTACCCTACCTTACCTGTCTGACCTAAACTGCACCTAAACTAAAGCATGCTACCAACATTACACTATCTTATCCTAAGAACATCTAAAACTACATTATCTTAACTTAACTTACTCCACACATATAACACAACATGTTACTTGAACTCCCACCCCTCCTTAATACACATCTTCATACAAAAACAACAGAAACTGCACCTATGCACAGACTACCCAAACATACTAACCAGAACAAAGATATATTTTTTGTATTTTTCTGGATTTTGTTTTTTTTCTTCTATATAACACATAACGTAAACATCAAGTATTCTCCCACCAAATAGCCTACACACCCTTAGACCCAAATAAATTACCCATTCCACCTAAAATATTACAACTGCTCTACCTAAATTATGTTTACACTAACCATCCCTAAACTATGCTGTTGGACCTCGCCTTTTTACAGAGTTATCCCCAAACATTTTGCCTTCTCCTCCTATTTTTTCTGACCTGTATTTGTTGGCCCTAGGACTCTGGGCACTTTACCACTGCTTACCAGTGGTGTTAAAGTGCAAGTGCTTCCTATCTAAATTTTATTGGTGATTGGTGTACCCATGATTGGCATATTTGATTTACAGGTAAGTCCCTGGTAGAGTGCACTATGTGTGCCCAGGGCCTGTAAATCAAATGCTACTAAGTGGGCCCGTAGCACTGACTGTGTCACCCACATGACTAGCCCTGTACACAAGTCTCAGACCTGCCACCGCAGTGTTTGTGTGTGCAGTTTTAAACTGCCATTTTGCCTGGGCAAGTGCACCCACTTTCCAGGCCCAAACCTTCCCTTATTCTACATGTAAGCCACCCTTAAGGTAGACCCCAGGCAGCCCCATGGGCAGGATGCAGTGTATTTAAAAGGTAGGACATATACTGGTGTGTTGTACATGTTCTGAAATACTGCTAAATTCAGTTTTCACTTTTGCAAGGCCTATCTCTCTCATAGAGTATCATGGGGATTGCCTTGAAATAACTTTTAAGTGTGATTTACCACTGGGAGCAGATAGACGTATGGGGCCAGATGTATGATCACGGCCCATTGCGATTCGGTAATAGCGATTTTTAAGAAATCGCTATTACCGACTCGCAAAGGGCCATGTATCACATTTGCGAATCGGTAATAGCTATTTCTTAAAAATTGCAAATGCTATTACCGAATCGCAAATTGCGATACCGGCCCCATTCGCAGCTATGGGCCTGTTGGCCCATAGCTGCAAATTTTTTTCATTTCCAAAATTGCGATTTCTGAACCAGAAATCGCAATTTTGGAAATGCTAAAGGCCAGGGTGCTGGGGGCCTAAGGCCCCCTATCCTGCACCCCAATTTTTTTTTTTAACATGTAAGGTACACACATGCCAAAAGGGCATGTGTGCTTTACATGTTAAATTTAAAAATGCAGTTTTACTGCATTTTTAAATTTTGCACCAGGTTACCACCTGGTTGCAGATCATGGTATTTTGCATGTGCAAAATACCATTCAGCGAAAAATCGCAATTTGCGATTTTTTGCAGCATTGCCTTGCGACCTGGATTTTGCGAATCGCAAATTGCGATTCGCAAAATCCAGGTTGCAACACAAAAGATCAACATTTTTGCGATTTCTACTTTGTGGTCTGCGAATGCCTTTCATGCATTGCAGACCATGGTTTTGCACTTGCAAACGGCCGATTTTACCGTTTGCGAGTGCAAAATAATTTCATACATCTGGCCCATGGAGTCTGTGGTCTCTGAATTCACAATTTTAAAATACAACTTTTGTGAAGTTAGTTTTTGAATTGTAAGTTTGAAAATGCCGCTTTTAGAAAGTGGGCATTTTCTTGCTTAACCATTCTGTGCCTCTGCCTGTCCTTGGAATACACATCTAGGTCAGGATGACAGTTGGGATGTTTGTATATGCGCTCTAGACAGTCACACAAAAGGAGCTGAAGTGTGCCTGGTATATCCTGATCGCCCATCCCCAGGCTGATGGGTCTTCCTGAGCTTGGAGGAGCTGACCCTTGCACCTGAACAGGGATGTTCCTGTCCTCACACAAAGCAGTCTCCAACCCCCTAGAGAGTGTCTGGGACCAGGACAGGGAAAGACATGGTCTTGTGCACTACAGAGACTTTTCTTTGAAGTTTACCTACTTCAAAGACAGAAATGGGTATAAGTACTGAACCTCTGACACCACAAAGTTAGAACACTTCTGGACTGAGGACATTCTGCCAGGAAAATTCTTGGATGCTGTAGGAAGGACTGCCACTTTGCCTGGTGCTTTGTTGTGCTGGCTTGCTGCTTCTGTCCTGGGAGTGAAATGACTGGACTTTGCTTTCTACATCCTGCTTTTCAAGGTTCTCCAAGTGCTTGAGTTGATGAGTTGAGCTTGCCTCCTATTAGGAAGTCTCAGGGACATCAAATACTTCATCTGCTAGCACCTGGCTATCTCTGCTGAGAGCCTTGTCTGTTAAGTGGTGCCAAATACAGTCTGGGCTACTGAAGGAGGTTTTTGGTACTACAAGAAGAGAATCCATGCATCGACTCACTGCCTCATTCCGAACCAACACATTGCTGTAAGGATTTAATGCATTGCTGCTGCCCGCACTGGAGCATGGTCCCCACTTGATGCAATGACCACAATTTTCCACGCAGGCCCCAGATTTCTGTTGAAGCACGTCAGATGAACCACTGCTGCATGAGTTTCAAGCACTACATCACTAGAGCCTTTGACACACTGCCCTGACTCTGATGCAGCATCTGCTTCATTGCTGTGAGATAGACTGATGCATTGTCCCTGGGTGCTATTTTTTTCATTGACACCGCACCGCAGTAAGGAACCAATGCTTCATGCCACACACAATGCATCACCTCTCCTGTGGCAGTAAGGAACCAATGTATCACCTCCGCTGCCTACCAGTAAGGAACCAAACAATCACCTCCCCTGCAACAGTAAGGAATTGATGCATCTCCGGGGCTTTCAACGCATCACCTCCTCTGCGGCCCACATCATCTTTGTTTTTGATGCATCCCAGATACTTTGCCTCAGTCATTGCCTTCATTGATTCCAAGGAACTACAATTAGATGTCATCTTTTAAAAGTGATATGTTTGCTTATGTATGTTGTATGTTTCTCATTTTGGTCTTGGTTTACTCAGATGAATATTGGCTATTTTTCTAAACTAGTGTGAAATACTTTTGTGGTGTTTTCACTTCGCTACTCTGTGTGTGTGTGTGTGTGTGTGTATATACACACATAAACACACACAACACACACACACAAATGCTTTATACATTGCCTCTGAGATAATCCTGGCAAGCTACCAAGGGGTGAGCAAGGGTTATCTTAACTGTGTGACTCCCTGATCCTGACTACAGTGAGGGTCCCTACTCGGACAGGATGGAAACCACTAGCAACTAGGGACCCCATTTCTAATCTTTGCTATAAAAACAGTATATGAAAGCCAGAAACTAAAACTTTGAGCAGGGCAGAAAGTGTCCCTGTGGCCTACATTGGTTCTGAAATCCAGTCCCCGGGTTGCTGGAGAGTTTGTAACAAGCAAATCGCCACAGGTTGCACCGCGTCCTGGAGTATGTGACTGGGGCACTGCTGGTTCCGTGGGCTAGCTGGTAGATGTGCTTGACATGGGTCCGGATGCACCTCACTGTTGCCCTGCAACATTCTGAGTTTTGCCTGGCTGGTCAGGTTTGGCTGGTCCCTGGGTGTGATGTGCGATGTTCCGGTTGCCCTCTACTCCTAAAACTGTTTGGCCATTCTTCAGTATGCTTTTGCTACGAGGCGGACATGGCAGTAGCATTCAGCAAGGATGAGGAGTGCCTTCTTCTACTCCGGCATCATGTTGTCTGTTGGAGCGGAATGAAAATCTGTTAGACAAAGCATAACTAGGAACTGAATCAATCATCAAAATGATTAATTTAGTATCGAACATCACATGTGGCATTGCTCAAACCCAAAATTCATGTGTAAGGATAGATTGACCATCCATCTAGAACTACATTTTCTTCTCCAAATTTAATAAGGTCAAAGTGGAAAGGTGTTGAAAAAGTTGGCTTTTGCAATTGCATTGTCTGGCCAAATCTAGGTATAACAATGTCAGTACAGAGTATGCTTCGGAACAATGCTGTTGTGTACATATGGTACGGCACACATATCCCTATTACTGGACATTTGTGGCGCTTCTGCAGCCTGAAATGGGCATGGTTCCAAGGCCATTGACCGAAGTAAGATGAGCAATGTCTGTCAAGTACATGTATTGTGTGTCAACATTGTGTACCTGATATGGCAAGGACACATCTCCGGACACATGGCAACATAGACTTACCATATCCCTAGTTTTTGAAATGAGAATGGAAGCTGGCTAGCTAACTCACATCAAACAGAGATGTTACATATATCTCCTATATTGACTAATGTAAATCCATGGGGGACCGTGCCATGGCTCATCACATGCAGGCAAGTAATAACATGTGTCCCTCTACATAGCCTAGTGTCTGTCCCTACATGTTAGCTATTAATGTCACCTAGCTGCACATCATCACTAAGCATATCCGTGTGATGGGTGTGTGCATACATGCTGTATATATCATCTGCACTGGTATCTTGTGATGTAAGTAGCAAGTGTTACCCAAAGTGTAAGCCTGAGTGAGACTTTTTTGGCAAGCCATCAAGGGTAACACCACCAGAAGGTGGATTGTGTAATGGGCTGTCAGATGACAATGCTGTGCAGACATGCCTCTGGTCAAACATACCTTGGCATTTCTGTTAAGAAAACAGTGCAGAGGTAGTTCTATGTATCTAATAATAAAAATGGGGCATTAGACAACATGAGTGAGGCCTTCAACTGCATTACCATGTGTGAAACGCTGACATCTGGACCTGCTACACTTACTCGTTCTGTCTTCACTGAGGTGTGAATCCTCACATCCTGTGTGGACTAGCCATACAAAATAGACATAGCATGCAATGTGGATGACTACAGTAGCAATGTGAATCTGACATGCATGTGGAAGGATAACCATCCCAGCCATGTTCACCCATGAATCTGCTACCACACATTTTAACAGACTATGGCATTTTGGTCAAGGCTCCTCTGTCAGCCTATTTATCATGTGAGCCTGCAGAGATTGGCAACACATTCACCTTGACATTAGTCAAAAGCTAATGCACATGCAAGTTTGACATATTTTATCTATGATGTAACAAGCCTGGAACATATTATTCCATTGGAATTGGGATGCCCATTGAACATGGCATTGCAAACATCATCCAACATCACACACAATCCTTGCACAACATATTACCATTCAGGTGACACTAACTGATAGCATCCGGATCCCTGAAGCTCTCCATCTCACCTGTTGTGTGTGGTCCTGATCAATCTACAAGACGTAACATGGTACATTGCACCGTGAATGTAGAACACATACAATGTGGACATGAGAAGCATGGTACATTGAATTAGTGATTGGCAATTCAAGTTTGTATGTTGATCATGAAGCGTATGGCAAAATTGACATGGCTTAAATATACACATAGGTAAGCCAGGGCAAAGTGTGCACAGATATGATGTGCCTAATCATGCATCTGGTGCCTAGATTGTGGAACAAGTACAAATACGTCACTACTTAAAAAATGACGAGAGAGTGACTGCCTTTTATGGGTCTGTGAACCAAAAGATTTGACATACCACACTCTTCAAGGTATTACATCAGCCTAGCCTTTCTCATATCTTTACATTTCAAGCCATGCTTGTTCCTTGTCTTCACTGAGCTCAATACCTGTCAATGCTGCACAGTAAATACACATTGCCTATCAATAAATACACATTGCCCATCCAATGTCCTGCACAGGCACAACGAGGGATTGTGAACATCTGAACTCCAACATGCATGAGAAATATTCAGATGTGGCCCAAACAACCTTTCAGACATTTGGAGATAAATACATGTGAGTGGGTTCACTTGTATCATACATTAGGCCTCATTTACATAAGGTCTACAACACTGGAGCATAATTTTTATTAACTGTTCCAGTGGCTCAGCCCTCTCCATCATATTTATGTGGCTAAGCAAAACCACCCTGCGCAGCTTGGCATTGTTTTATAGATGTGTAGTAAGGCAGCGCAAAGCAACGCACAGCCATACCAAGGAGGCATTTTATGTGTGTTCTGTTCACTCTTCCAAAGCAACACCCATGGGATTTGACAGTTTTCCCCTTTCACAAAAATATGTAAACCTGGAAAGACAGCATAACGAGGAGGAGCATCTTTATTAATCTTTGTGTTTTTCAGAATTGTATTTGTGCTTCATTCTGCAGCACACATAGAAAAAAGGAAAGCACCTCAATTGATTATGTTTGTACAGGAAGGTGTTCTTTCCGACACAAAAACAATCGTGCCAACAATACACACATCGCTGCACTGCGGTTGAAGGAGGCCTAGGTTTGTGATAGGCTCCATTTTAGGCACCTGCGCAGACAGAAAGGACATGAATGCCCCATATGTCATTATTGACGTCCTGCCCTGCTCTGTCTGTTTGAGACAGGGCAGTACAGCAGGAAGCCTTATTGAACTGCCCTGCACAATAAATTAAGAAAAGAGACCCACAGAGTTTGGCATGCACATTTGTTTATCAGTAATGACCTGGAATGCCTGGTGACAACACTAACTGCCCAGTGCCGGTTGGGCAATAAGCACTGCTGGGGCTGGCATTCACTACTTTGGCTGAATGGGCTAACGCCAGCCGAGTGTTTAAATACCTCTGTGGCGTGCTTCTCCTGTTCAACATAGTTTGGGGGAGGCATGGGCTTTTGAGCCTCAAACATATGTGACAACAGAGACATGTTGTAGAAATCACAGCAAATGTGTGCTTACCAGCATCTCCACCCACTTAAACACCAAGGTGACCAAAGAGGTCAGCCTCCCGGGTGACCAAAGAGGTCAGCCTCCCGGTTGACCACATCTGCCCAGTGATGTTTTAGTTGGTGCATTGTCTGCTTGATCTTAAAGATCCGATGCATGTGCTGCCACACCTTCTCCCATTGTGTCTTCCTCTCCTGGGTTGGGTAGCCCATGATGACCGGGCCATCCCTGGGAGTCATGTTTGGAAGGTAGTGTGTAATGAGCCACAGGAACCCGACAAACTCCTGGTCTGACATGCTGTAGGCCTTTCCCCTCCCAGACATGTCCCTCCACAAACAAAAATTACCCCAAATAACGCTAAACTATCCTAAGTACACCAAACTACCCCTTAAAATAGAAAACCCAAAAAAGACAGATACACGACAACACACAGGACAAAACAATACAAAATACAACATACAAAGAAGACTTTAGGAACATAACAGGGATGGCACAGACTCCAACAAGACCAAAATCCGACTACACACTCTCAAGTAACCACAAGGCACAACCTCCAAAAATCACAGACAGAAAGACTGTGAGGGAAAGTGAAAGTAACTTCACACTTGATGTTTTGCAGCATGGCAGAGCCATTGCATCATTTCCTGGGTGGACACGTAATGTTTACACCAAATGAATAATTTTTTTATGCTTCCATGGAAAAATAGGCAATGCATGAATTTCAAAAAATGCATGACAATGAACAATGCTGTATTTTTTAAAGATCTGCTTGGATGTGTGACATTAGTCAGGCACGATGGGTGTAAAAATGCACGCATTACGCCAATGCATCTTTTTTTTAAACGCAATCGGCTAAATATGTGTTTTACAGTATAGTGTGTGATGCAGTGCATGAAAACAATTACAGGGATCAGTGTATTGCCTGAAGAAACTTGAGGGGACATGCTTGATGTCTTTGAATGTGTTACATTTGTATGTTAACCCTGCACATATGTGTGACTTCTTGCATTACTGGTGCTGTATTACTCATAGGGTGCTCTACGTCTGTTTGTGTAACGGCACACCTTACAAGAGGTGCACCCTATGCAAACTGAGAAAATGCACACTATTAAATTGAATGCACTTCCCCCAAGGCTGGCAGAAACTTGCATTGCCCTGTTGGCAGCACATTCAAGTGTAAAATGGAAACGCTTTGAAAAAGCTGCTCTGTGTTGCACAATGCATGCAGCAACTTGTTGCAATTTATGGGGGATCCCAGATCCCTTTGCAGGTGAGGGCAATGAGTGACTGCACCCACCTGCAATGGAATGTCTGGGAGGGGCCCTAGGACACCTTTCCACATTCGAGAGTGCTGCCATCAGAGGTCGCACTGTCAGGGCGCCTCCTGACATCTTCTTTGCCTATGCACCCTGTGATACAGCGCAGACGCAAAGGCAAAGTTATTCCCACATTTACATGAGGACACGCCACCTCTGTAAAAGAGGGATCGCCCTCTTGTGATAGTGCAGGCACTATATGTGGCCCTGCACTATTGCTATTTCATGAGGGGTCATACAGCCGTCTGCAGCCCCTCCTGGCATTCCAAAGTGCCCCGGTGATGAACAAAGCAGGTGCCCATTGTCTCCCCACAGCACTGCTCTGATATGGCCCCTGGTGTGAATACTGGGGCAGACAAAGTAGCTTTTTCTAATTTGCTGATAAGGGTCCTATTGACTGATCCTTGATTCAATGCAGGGCAGCAAATCAAGCTGATGCCCTGGGTTGCATGAAAAGGAGAAAGCTAACTTGACCCACATCTATGAAGGTATTAAGCATTTCTTCTGTCTCCTTGCCCTGATGCACTGCAGGCAGCCTAGCACCAGCAAGCACCATGATGCCTGACTGCTGGCTTTGCACAGAGAAAAGTTTTTGTGCAGTAAGTGATACATTCCTGCACAATAGCAAGCTCTTGAGGCATTTTCCTCTTTCTATGTGTGCCGCAGATTGCAGCATGCATAGTGAAAGGAAATGACACGGTCACAGACATATTTCTCTCATGATTATGCCATCCTCCATGATGCATGGAAAAATCATGCAATCCCTGTGGTAGAAACCTGTCTAATATGGATTGCATGAAACCTGTGGGTGGATGCCTGGGAACGCCCATGTTCCCTCATGGTACGCCTTCCAAAATGTAATGTTACAAAATGCAGCACAAGATGCTGACTTTTTCAAGCCCACACAAGGCGTGACAGATTGCCCCTTGCCTGGGTTTTGAATTCTCTACTGACATTTTGTGTCATGGATGTTCAACAACAGTGGTGCAAAGATGACACAAAATGGTATGAAATATAGCCATGAGTGTTCTTGAGTAGTTGACATTCTGGGGCTCATAAACAAGGGTCCTGCACCACAGGAGACTCACTATTTTAAAAGTTTGGGGGGGCGCAGGATAGTCACTCACATTGATGGTGCAATGCAAAGTCACCATGCATGCCTCTGATTGACCTCATATTCACTGCGTAAGGGAAGGCAACATAAAGCAAGGAGATGTTAAGTTTGACTTGCAGTGGGTGTCCACATGCAACACCCATGGAGTTTGACACTGACTCAGGTTATCAGACTCCCGTAAACCTGGGTCTGGCCCAAAAAATTACACATCCCCAGAAGAGGCATAGCAAGGAGAATTGTTAGTGATTACCCTTTCTTTTTCAATTTCTATCTGTGCTGCATTCTGCAACACACATAGAACATGCCAAATAAGTTGTCGGATGGTTTATGTGCAGGAGGTGCAGAATGTGATGTCAGATTGGGTGAAGACATAAGCCTTTTCTAAAACACCAGATTTACATCCATTAATTTACATGAGTCATCCTGAATAGCCATGGTTGTTGCCTGGCAATCCCCCTCCCCACACACACACACACACAAGGCCCTGCAATGCACCCATGGCACAGAGTTGATCAAGGCAGCCTATTGGTTACATAGGCCCATATCTGAATACAATGCTATACTAGGATGTCTTGTGGATGCATTACCAGCTCGAGAAGAGACATACACTGACTAGTTCAGCCAGTCTGCAGTACATGTGGCATCCAGGGGTCAGGGCCATTTTGACTGTCTAGATTTGCAATGGATGTGTCTATGCAGATATGACACATGTTTATATATGCATACTAACAGTTACCAGAGAGTAATGTCCAACAGCCACCATATCACATGGTGGTACACACACACATGTGCTGTTTGGGCTTGGGTCTGGAAGGATATGTGTGGCATGTGCAACGTGCCACATTACACATTAGTGTTTGTCTCAAATCTATCTCTATATTTTGGTGTTCACGAGGCCAGCATGGGTAGCCAAAATGAGACTTATTTATTTAATGGAGGTATCTGTTTGCTGTTGGCATTCATCACAATATATTGCTATAATTAGGGGATACTTGTACTTAGGATGTGGGTATGCATTCACACAAGATGCTCACGAGGGGAATTAAATGTCACATTCTGCCATTATGACCTGGAATACTTCAGTGTGTGGTACCTCGGCTGAAAATCACCTTGCATTTAGTTATTGCCTTTGGGGAAATATTTCATTTTCTGACTCTTTGTGATGTGTTTTTACAATCACACCTAAATTGAGTTTTAGGAGTGTATCCATTGTTTGTATCTGAGTGCAACACGCCAACATGGTAGGATACATCCCTTCTTGCTCCATTTGCATATTAGACTAGTGGAGGAAGAGTGGCAGCATTGGTACTAGATAGCCAATCTTGCACTGTCACAGTTGAGTGTTTTGCATTTAAATGTGTGATGTCACAATGGATTTAATATATGCCTGCAGACATTGATGTAGCATATGTAGACTGTATGGTTGCACTGTGCTCCCATGCACATACTATGTACCTCGGCTCTCAGTCATCAGACTTAGTTAACTCTGCTATCTTCAACAAGTATGAGGCTGTACAAATGGCTAGCAGTATAAAACACACACACATAGGCATTGTACACTATTTACGTTGGATTGTGTTTGGATGTCTGGCGGCAGTCATTACATTTCAACAGAACATATTATCATGACCTGTCCAAACTGTGCCACATTGAAATCTTTGTTTGGTATCTGTCTTTCCATTGGAACTGCACTTGGTAGAGGTTGTTAGCATGCATACATGTTTGGATTTATAACAAGTTATCCAACGCTGTTTGTTACACATCGCTGCATACGTTTGTTGTGTGTCAATTACTGGCATGTGTGATGTAAGTGTTTTGATGTTTACTGTAACTCTGAAGTAAGATTGCTTACACATTGGTAGTGTTTAAAAATTATGTGTAATTTTACTACACTTTTCTCAAGTAGTCAATACATTTATGATCCCTTGATTTGGGTCAGGTATCTGCAAAGAAAAGTGCACTATTTGGTCTTTCTGCTGTGTCCCAGCAATTGAAGCCATATTTTGGTGTTGGTCCTCATCTTCTTAATCATCATCCCCTGGGCCTTCATAAACCTAATTTCCCTCGTCCCATGGGACATTGGTCAGCACACATATTTTGTGCAAAACGCAGCACACAAGTATGATCTTATATCCCATAGGGGGTGAGTATAGCAACCTTTCCCCCGACAAATCAAGACAGCGAAAGCGGGACTGCAGGATTCTAAAAGTCTGCTCCACTATGGACCAGGTCCTGCTAAGTGAATGGTTGTAACTCCGATGAGCCTCCGTCTGGGGCTGTGCATATGGGGTCGTTACCCATGGCTGCAAACCATATCATTGGTGAGCTGAAAAGACATGAGGGGAACCATCATTCAGTGGTCATGATGGTTGATGTGCCCACATTCATGTACATTCTATACGTGTCCTGAATGACTCCTGCACTTTTGAACCAGTATGGAACATGCAATGTCATTGTTTGGCATACATGCACTTTCATTTTTGGTATGACTGACACTGTACTACACATACAAGTATACTGGCCTGTGTGATACACTTACTATTTCTAATACTTGTGACTGCCAGTGCCATGAATGTGGTGGATCTTTCCTGGTATGGAGAGTTAGTTAGCCGTTGAGGAAACACTTCCACCACACTCCTCTATTATTTTTGTTTGGGACTACTATTGGCTTTTCTGAAGTAATACATGTCAGATTTTTCCAAACTTAGCTCGGGCAGATGATGTTGTCTTATTCCTTCACACATATTTGGATGTGACAGTGTGGTGCATTAGCTACTGCCATGAAGAGATTAGGGAGTGCAGGTCAATGTGGGACATGATTGTCTACACATGGCAGTGCACTGTGTCCAAAATAAACAAAGGGAGGGATCTGTGTGAGTCTTGCTCTGTACAGTGCAACTGGTAAACTCTCAGAACTGCACTTCTTCTCTGATTGAGGACAATATAGGACATATTTTTCAATATGATGCAGTGTCCTGGGTTTGCAGCCTGCAGTGGCAGACAATGGGCAGCATTGCACCAAGACAGCACATTATATGAATGGTGAATGTGTGGGAGACTATCCTTTGGCCTGTACTTTATGCATGAGTGTCTACCTTGCTACACAGTCTAAACCCTTGGAGGACTGATAGAGAAGGTTTGTGTGGCACAAAACAGAGTGTGCATAGGACGGCAGGTACGTATATATGATGACTAATGTACTTGTCCACGGTACACATGACATGGGGAGGGCCAAATATTTGATACTTTCTCAGTTTCACTGGTATGGATACATTAAATGCATCATGACCATGGGAGTTACCTGTGGACACACAGACAACAGAAATGGTGGCCATTCATCCAACATGGTATTGTGACACAGCATTTTACATTGTGTTACATTGCTGAGGATCTCTCCATTTCCAGACACATACAGGGCGTCATTCAGGGTTGTTGCCACAGGGGTGCACAGGGAGTCACTTAGTTGCAGTGCCCTACATCAAATGGAAAGAGCAGGAATGTGCCATATCAATGACATACGGCACATTGGTGTTTCTTCTGCGTACCCAAGATCACAGATTGTTGACTAGTCCCAACACATGCACCCTTGCTCATGGTGCATGTGTTTCTGCGTTGTGGGCTCAATTGTTTTTATTGAGCCCACCTCAAGGGACCACTTCCCACACAATAACAAACAAAGGAGGCTTTATCCTCATTGTATGTGTGCTGCAGAAAGCAGCACACATGGAAGGTGCAAATAGCAAGTAGAAGCAAAGTGATTTCTCCTTGTTTCGCCTACCCTGGGATGGCACCAATTTTTGACACATTCCCAGCTCTATCAATAATAGTAAGTCTGAAAATGTGTCAAAACATATTGGTGTTGTGTGGGAAATGCCAACGCAAGGCCCATGGAACACATCTTTGTTGCAGAACAAGCCAACACAGCGCTTTGCACTCCCTTGCCTTATTCCATTTCAATGAGGCCATGCAAGGGTATGCAGGGTGATTTTGCATTGCCTCATAGACATAACTGAGAGTCCTGATCCACCAGAGAGTCATTGGAAATAGACTCTCCAGCAGCACAAGCCTATTGCACTTGAGACCCACAGTGGCTTAGTAGGTCTCAAGATGTGGAACTTGCAGGGTTGTATTGCACATGTGGTATGGTGCATGTATGATCCCAACACCTGCTATGTATGCACGGTCTCATTCACCCAACACAAATATGGATTTTTTTCTAAAATATTTTCCTATCAGATAGGTAATGTGCTTGAAATGTACTTACCAACCAGTAGGCCATTCTCATATCATCCATTCTGGAAGTGCTCAATTATGATGGGATGTCTGAAGGTTTATGCATTATGAGCACTCCCAGGGAACTTTTCCAGCACATTCATGAACATCCCCAATTGGTCCACTGTTCCTTGAATATGAATGCTTGCGATTTCAGTACAGGTGGGATGTGGCAGCTGGAGACACCAGTTGCACATGAGTGCAGTCAATTGCCCCCAACACATATGGAAACCCAGCAATGGTGTTGAAGTCCTGCTTCTGTTCCAGTTGTTTCTGATATGTGTTGGGTAACCTGGGGTATTGGGGTGTGAGGGTTTTGATGGCATCAAGGATGGAGGGGAGGAATGTGGAGAAGGAGGGCTGGGATAGCCCAGCCCCTCTGGCTGTGGTGGTTTGGAATGAGCCAGACGCCAGCATCTGTAGTGCTGCCATCAGCTTGGCCTGTAGAGGGATGTTGGTGCACCTCTGTGATGTTCTCTGCAGCGTTGGTGCAATCTGGTGCAGGAGCTGGAAAGTGGAGTCCCTCCTGAGCCTGTAATAGGTGATAACCTCCTTCTCCCCGAGGTCAGTGAGAGAGACCCTCTGCCGGTATGTATGCTCTCTTCGCTGCCTATGTGATGATGGTGGAGGTGGTGGTCACCTTCCTCCTACTCCGAGCTGCAGTATGAGTAGCTCCATGGTGTAGTTGAGCTTGCCAAAGTGCTTTGGTTATATTCTGCTTATGTACCAGTGCCAATCTGTCATCATTTTTATATCTGGGTAGTCGATGTGCAGGAACTTTGACACATTTTGAATTCTGCGCATGATTTGGCAACAATGCTTCACTTTCCTTGTAAATATGAATGCATCCTTTCTGAGTTGGATTTTAAGGGGAAAAACCTACCTTGCATACGATTAACTTTACCTGACGCAGCTGGTTGTAGTGCTGCTAAAAAACGACGCAGGACAGAGAAGAGTTTCAGTATTCACCAAATGCGCCACTTTGTAAATATGGGGCACTCAATGCGGCACCGCTGCATCAGAAAAATGTATGCAGTGGCGGCACAAGCTCCTTGTAAATATGCCCCCAAGTGCGTACTGGAGACAGAGCCTTACTACCTTCCAAAGGAGGCCAGTGTAAAAAATATCTCTTTCTATCCACTTTGGACCTAGCTAAAATTAAATTCTATAATCCTACTAGCACAAATTGGGCAAAATTCTATCAGCCACAATACATTTAAATTCACTGCAGTGGGTGTTTGCAGGCTTGAATATCTTAGAATCCCCTGGCAGAATACAATGCCAAACTGCGTAAGGCATTAAACAAATTTGATTAAATTGAAAAACTTGACAACCATCACTTTCATTTCTGTGTGACAAGTAAACGATGACTGGTACTTAAATACAACACAGACTTTGTAAACTGCTAAAAAGACCAGTACTACTACTACTACAAGTAATAATTATAACAATAATGTTATAAACAGGGTCTTTGGTTGGCAGTCAGGTTAGCCCCTGTCCAAGCAAGGACCCTCACTCTAGTCAGGGTAAGGAGAATCACCCTCAGTTGACCCCCGCTAACCCCATTGGTAGCTTGGCACAAGCAGGCAGGCTTAACTGCTTAACTTCAGAAGCAATGTGTAAAGTATTTGTACCAACACACGCAGTAACTCAGTGAAAACACTACAAAATTACACCACACAGGTTTAGAAAAATAGGTAAGCTTATCTAAACAAAACAAGACCAAAATGACACAAATCCGACATACACAAGTCATGTTATGAATTAAAAAAAAAAATAAGAGTCTTAAATCCTTTAGAAAACAGTGAGAACACTGTAAGCATGAAAAAGTACCTGGGTTGTGTCAAAATAACACCGCACGGGCGAGTGTGCATCTGAAAAGGCCAGTGATGCATTGATTTCTCACTCGCAAGCGAAAGTGTGCGTCGTTCCTCCTCCGGTCAGGTTGGCGCGTGTTGTTTTTTTCTCTCCGCAAGAGAGCGATGCGTTGATCCAGACAGGCACCTCAGGTCTGGGCAGGCTTTGCGTTGATTTTCAATGCCCTTTGATGTTGCATTGAAATCCGGTTGCAGTGTCAAGAAACCGTGCTGAGTGGGGCTTGCGTTGTGAACAGCAGCCACTGCGGGTGTTGCGCGTCATTTCCCCAGTCATGTTTTGTTGATCTCCCAGCCGCGATACAGGTGGAGCGTCAATTTTAGTCACAAGGCTGGTGGCACGAAGTTTTTTAGCCGCAAAGTGGGTGGTGCATTGAAAGTATCCTTGCATGGCTGTCTTTGTGTGGATTTCTGTCCTTTTCCACCAGCTGCACTTTTCAAGGGCCCAAAGACAGGTTAGGTCACCACTTGGCAGGCAAGACTCTCAGCAGAAAGCCCAAGTGATGGCAGAGAGAAGTCTTTGTTGTCCCTGAGATTATAACAACAGGAGGCAAGTTCAATTCAAGCCCTTGGAGGTTCTTCTCCAGTGGAAAGTCATACAAAAGTCCGTCTTTGTCCTATCTCAGGTAGAAGCAGCTACTGCAGGCCAACCCAGCAAAGTACAGTCACAGGCAAAGGGGCAGTACTCCTCCTCCAGCTTCTCCAGCTCTTCTCCTTGGCAGAGGTTCCTCTTGGTTTCAGAAGTAATCTAATTTCCCGGGGTTCGGGTGCTCTTCTTATACCCATTTCTGCCTTTGAAGTAGGCCTACTTTAAAGAGAAGTCTCTGTTGTTTTCAAGAGCCTGCCATGCCCCAGACACACACCAGGGGGTTAGAGACTGCATTGTGTGAGGACAGGCACAGCCCTTTCAGGTGTAAGTGACCACTCCTCCCCTCCCCTCTGCTCATATGGCTCATCAGGATAAGCAGGCTACACCCCAGCTCCCTTTGTGTCACTGTCTAGAGGAGAGGTGCAAACAACCCAACTGTCAAACTGACCCAGACAGGGAATCCACAAACAAGCAGAGTCACAGAATGGTTTAAGCAAGAAAATGCCTACTTTCTAAAAGTGGCACTTTCAAACACCCAATCTAACAACCAACTTCACTGAAAGATGTATTTTTAAATTGTGAGTTCAGAGACCCTAAACTCCACATTTCTATCTGCTCCCAAACGGAATGTACAATTTAATCATATTTAAAGGCAGCCCCCATGTTAACCTATGAGAGAAAGAGGCGTTGCAACAGTGAAAACCAAATTTGGCAGTATTTCACTGTCAGGACATATAGAACACATTAGTATATGTTCTACCTTAAACATACACTGCACCCTGCCCATGGGGTTACTCAGGGCCTACTTAGGGGTGTCTTACATGTAAGAAAAGTGAAGGTTTAGGTCTGGTAAGTGGGTACACTTGCCAAGTCGAATTGGCAGCTAAAACTGCACTCACAGACACTGCAGCGGCAGGTCTGAACCATGTTTACAGAGCTACTAATGTAGGTGGCACAACCAGCGCTGCAAGCCCACTAGTAGCATTTGATTTACAGGCCCTGTGCACCTCTAGTGCACCTTACTAGGGACTTACTAGTAAATCAAATATGCCAATCATGGATAAGCTAATGTGCACATAAAATGTATACAGGGAACACTTACACTTAAGCACTGGTCAGCAGTGGTAAAATGTCCAGAGCAAACAAAACAGCAAAAACATAGTCCAGCACACAGAACCAACCTGGGAAGTAGAGGCAAAAGGTTGGGGGAGATCATGCCAGGGATGCCAAGTCTAACAAATAACAATCATTATATTAGATGACTTAAATTAATATTTATACAAATAACCATTATGATAATGACTGAAAACGGTGCTTAATTGTAGATAAGTAACAGTGCGCAAACTTGCACCTTTTCCGAGCCAGGCCCCCATAGTCCTCACATTACCATGAACGTACACATACACCCACTAGAAGTTGTTGAGGGCAGTGCTCCCTGGTGTCACACGGTTTACTGTTGGTGTCATGCCAGCCTGACCTCAGCCTTCTCTGGGCACAGCCTCACTTCCGAGGCCATGATGGGTGGCTGCTACTATAGACTCCTCATGCGAGTGAGCCTGACAAAGGCTACTTTCCTCTGCTAGTGTTGCTGACCCAAGTGCACTGTGCAGTTCAGTTTCCTAAGCACAGTTGCACCTGTCATAACTCATACTGCCCTTGCCAGTTCTATGCTGCCTATGGAAGGGTGGGGCAGGTCAACTCCTCCTCAGTCAGCACAAGCTCACCTCAACTGCAGAAGGCCAGCTCATTAATGGTTGGCGAGTGTGAAGGAACCCGGAAAGAGGTTCTGTTCCTGAAAATAAGTATCAGTGGTGCCCACCAACAACTATTGGCTCGAGTTAACGTCTGATAGCAATAATAAACAGCGTGATTAAAAAGGTTGAATATACATAAGAATGCAAAAATACCATAATTAGTAGTTCACTAATGCAACTTCAAAACGTTTCTCATATTAAGTTTTTAATGTAGATATTCGTTGGTGCAGCAGGATTTCATAACTACAGTTTTAATGTTAAGCATTTCCTTTTATTTCTTGTATGTGAGTTGTAAGAAAAAAGTCATTAGTTGGGAAGGATGTGAATTCTACCAAAGTAATAAGTCCCTAAATCCTTTCAAGCGCAATACACAGTTTCAATAATTGAAACTTGAGCTTGAACGCTGGTAGTTATAGCATAGATTTGAGGATTTGGGGTGCACTATATGTTATGGCTGGTAGCTTTACCATGCAGTACAATCCCAAATACCACCTTGGGTCCAGTCAGGTACGTTTACTCAACCTTAAGCTCAACCCTGGGTAGCTCTAGCTGTGAGCAGTAAGCAAAGGAACAATATGTAAAGCATTTAACAACAACAAACAACATAATAAGAAAGTCACACGGAAGGAAAGAAACAAGACATCAGGGTAGAGAAATAGATTAGGCTTTATAAAACTCTAGAAACATTTGAACAGGGTTCCAAGGGTTGCTGATGCAGACCTTGCTCTTTTGCAACATAGCGGTCCTGGTGCAAACATTTGATGGGGGCTGGTGTTCCTCTCGGGTGACAAATCCAGTACACAAGTGCACCTTTTGGCTTTCTCCAAATTGTCCTTGGGGGTGCCTGGGATCTGGTAGTGGCAATCATTCTACGGTCACTACCAGGGATGTGACTTGGGCTCCTTCAGCTTTAATGCCCCCAATGTTGTTCTAAGGGGCCAGCCAACTGATCCTTGAAGTCTCTACTTTGAACTGGGGCTGGGGATCAGTGTTTCCCTGAGCCAGGCACACAGTACGGGGTCCAAACTCCACTAGCCCAAAGTGCAGCAGGTGTTGTCGTGCCGCGTTTCAGCACCTCTGTACGCATTCAATGGGTGCAGAATAATCTCCTTGTCCTCTTTCCAAATCCAGTGAGCACTGAGCGTCAACATGCCAGAGGTACCATTTTTATCCCAGGAATGTGCTGTGAGGTGACCATGGGTTCAATAGCCAATGGGCTATTGGGCTCCCTCCTACTTAGTACTGAAGTTCCTGCGATGTGTGGCATCTGGCTATCCCAGAATGCCACATTCTTGCTCCCTCAAGATGGCACAACCCTTCCTCTGTGGTGAGGAGCAAGGTAGCCCACCCTAGAGGTGTGGCTACCAGGGGACAATGCACCCCCGGTGAAACTGGTTTGGGATCGAGTTTCCCCTCTCTGGCCCTGTCTCCACACTGTCTAAAGAGACAAATGGCATCCTGCTTATGGGTATTGGGCGAGATGGCACTTCAAAGGTGGCTTCCCCTTTGAAGCATGCCTCCAGGCTAATCTCCTGAGCGGCAAATTCTGGCAGAGGAAGTGACACCCTGCTGCTGCGGCACTACCTTTGTCCCTGAGCTTGGGAGTCATTTACACATCTCCACAGACGGTCAAAAAACTGTCTATGTGTGTTCCTTTGTGAAGCCATTTGACGAGCAGAGCACAGAGTGGTCACTTTTTGAAAAATGGTTAACCCTTAATAGTGACATTAATTTCAGCCTGAGCATCAGATCACATTTAGGCCCTCGTTACAACCCTGCCGGTCAAAGACCGCCAGGGTTGTTTTGGCGATCGTACCGCCAACAGGCTGGCGGCACAAATTGCTACATTATGACCGCAGCGGTAGTGCCGCGGTCACACCGCCAGGACCAGTGGTTTCCCGGCATTGTTGTCCCGGCGGTTATAATCCGCCATGGCAGCGCTGCCCTGGGGATTATGACTCCCCTTCCCGCCAGCCTGTCCATGGCAGTAGAGACCGCCATGGAAAGGCTGGCGGGAAGGGGAGTCCTGGGGCCCCTGCACTGCCCATGCACTTGGAAAAAAGAAAAAACAAAAGCACCAATTAGAAATCAATATTTGTGGTTGACGGGGATCTAGAAGCAAGGATGGATACACCAAGGTGGTCATGCTTAAGATTTTGACATTCTGACTTAGTCTTTTTCATGCAAATCGAAATCCTCCAGCAAGGCAAGTTTGAAGATTGTACTCTCAAAGTGAGGGAGCTTCTTGGCAAAGCAATGCTGAAGTCATTGGTTTTGGTAAGAAAAGTTCCAAGGGGTAAAATCCTAATTTTGCAGCTACCAAGGTCTTCCTCTTTTCAAGCCTTCACCTTGTCAAGATTTCTACCTTCAGACTTAGGGCCTGATTTAGAACTTGGTGGACTGGTTACTCTGTCACAATGGTAACAGATATCCCATTCGCCATGAGATTTAGATTTTGGCAGATGGGATATCCGTCACTGTTGTGACAAAGTAACCATGTCCGACGAGTTGTAAATCAGGCCCTTAGTCTCTTTTTTGAAGCTGAAAATCTTCCTGTGAGACAAACTGAAACAGTGTCTGACAAAGTCCTCTCAAAAACAGACACATTTTCTGCAAGGTCGAGTTGACTTTCTAGAATGAACCTGATGAGCAAAGGCTTTCCCCCTACCAGGCCTTTGACTTTATTAAAATTTGAGTACTCCATATATACTTTACATGTTGCCCTAAATTAAGTCTGTCTGCTCTGTGCCACAGCTACCAGGATTCTGAGCTCTAGTTAATTTAGTGACTTTTGTGCTCACCCTCACAAATTAGTGTTATTATTAGCTGAGGCGGGCAGCAACACACTCCCAATAATAATCCTCTTACTTACAGGTATCTATATGTCTGAGTCTATTGAGTAGCATTCAGTACCACCACATGTTGAGTGATGGACAATTGCACAATGTTTTTGTTGTCCAAACTGGTGGACAGAGCAAAACCTGGCATTTCTTTATTGTGCTGGCAAAGTGATAGCAACTGCTTGTAGCTAGTTACAAAGGTGTGATTTGAAGAGTGTTATAGAATTTTAGTTTGTCTCTGCTAAAAGTTGAGTCTTAATGGGCTGAACTTCAGATATTGCTTGTCCGTCAAGCCCACAACAGCACTCAGGCAGTGTGGAAGCCCACAGAATAGCTTTGGCAAATTGATGAATGAAGATGTCCATGGGATGCAGTTCATAAAGGGTTTTGACAAAGTGTGAAATTTGTTCCCATAGAATACAACTTCGTTTTAAGTGTATTTCCACCTTTAAAAGAATTTCCTAAGAGTCCCTTAAGTTGTCCTAAGAATATATAACTGTTGAAGATTACCAGAGCTTCTTATATGGACTGACAGCCTTGTAATGAAGCCCAAAATGTTTTGGGGGAGTCAATTTCTCCTTGAACTTGTTCTCTTGCCATTAACTTTCATGGCTATTGCATGAAAGTTATGCCTTTTCATTAAACTTTCATGTGTCATGTGTTTCCCAAAGGTTCATGTAAGGTAATGTGTTTCCTAAAAGTTCATAGAATTTCTTGTAATTTTCTCAGAATTTGTCAAAATGACACACAGTCTATGTATATGTTAAAATAACACTAACTTCAGTTTGGTGACCTGCAGGATCGACACCTGATCCCCAAATCTTGCTAAGCTACCTTACCAGTTAATATTATTCCCATTCTCTTAGCAGGGCGAGAGATATGTTTAAAATTGATTCTCCCCCAGATTCCGGAGGTGCACGATTGGGTTTCATCGGTTAATAAATTGTGCGATTTGGAGAAAACTGGCCTTCAGTGCAGGAGAAATAAATTCTGGGCATTATGAAAGGACAGGAAAGTTTGAACTGCGACTGAGGGTGGTTGGCAAATAACAATTGAGAGTCCAATGATTATGTGTGTGGTCAAGCTCCCCTTGTCATAACGACTCAGCGGAGAAAGTTTCAGTCAGTCTCTTTGGAGCAATGTCTCCTGGTAGAGTGGGCTCTAACAGATCGGCTGATGAATGGCTGGAGGGTGGCTCGAGGAAATGTTCCCTTCTCAGTGGTCTTACTTCTTGGTGCTGCAATCTAGCTATTCGTTAGCCTCTTTGGATTTGTTATGAGGACTAATAAAAAAAACTAAAAAAAACGCGATTACTGCTATTGTCGGGCACAATTTATTTGGGCAAGAATTGCACTCCTTCCTTTTCATGTGATTTCACAAGTCAAGAATTGGCAAAATTCTCCTTAGTCTAAAAAAAAAAAACATTGGCAAAACCGATAGGTATCGCCCATGTATGTGCTATTGGCTTTGCCATTGTCTTTGAGTCATTTTGTACAGCAACATGGCTGCTGCTTATCATGGCTGAGAGTTATTGGTATGGTGTAGAGTAGACTAGCATGGAGTGCCGTAGAGTACAGTGGCATAGAGTAAACTGGCACAGAGTGGAGTGGTATAGATCAGAGTCAAATTGAATGGTGTAGAGTGAAGTGCCGTAGAGTGGATTGGTGTAGGGTAGAGTGGCATAGGGTAGAGTTGAGTAACATATAGTAGAATGGCATAGAGTAGAGTGCCTTATAATAATATATTGTGAAGTGGCATAGAATGGAGTGGCATAGAGTGGGATGGAGTAGATTAGACTGGAGTGATGTAGAGTAGAATGGCGTAGAGTGGAGTGGTGTAGAGTACAGTGGTGTAGAATAGAATGGCATAGAGGGGATAGCAAAGAGCGGGGTGGAGTGAATTAGAGTGGCGTGGCGTGGAGTAGAGTTGCACAGAGTTAAGTGGCACATAATGGTATGGAGTGGAGCAGAGTGGCATAGAGTAGAGTGCATTGGAGTGGTATAGAATGGCATAGAGTGGAGAGATGTAGTGTGCCATTGAGTGTCATGGTGTGGAGTGGAGTGGTGTAGGGTAGAGTGGAATGGTGTAGGGTATAGTGACATAGAGTAGAGTGGCATAGAATATAGTGGCAGTTAGTGGAGTAGAGTGGCATAGAGTTGGATGGATTGAGTGGGATGGAGTAGAGCGTCATGGAGTAGAGTGAAGTGGCATATAGTAGCATAGAGTAGAATGGAGTGGTCTAGTGTGGAGTGGGGTAGAGTGACATTGTGTGTAATGGTGTGGTGTGGCATAGAGGGGCATGGAGTAGAGTGGTATAGAATAGAGTGAAGCATAGTGGCTTAGAGTGGAGTGGCAAAGCTTGGGGTGGAGTAGAGTGGAGTTGAGTGGTGTAGAGTGGAGCCGCATAGAGTGTGGTGGCAAAGAGTCGGGTGGAGTGGAGTGGTGAAGAGTGGAGTGGCATAGAGATGAATAGAGTAAAGTAGAGTGGTGTGGAGAGGCACAGAGTGCAGTGGCATAGAGTGGCATGGAGTAGAGTGGTGTAGAGTAGAGTGGCATCATGTAGTGTGGAGTAGTAAAGAGTGGCTTAGTGTCAACACCAGATCAGTACGCGCTCTATTGGCGCCAAAAATGCAAAAACCCAGCACTCTCAAAACAACGTAATTTATGCATTGTGCTGATATGTTGTGGTTTAACCTTTTGCATTGCAGAGTTCAATCCTGAAAACTTATTTTTAATATGCTTACAAATACTGTTCCTTTGCAATGTATTGCTGCAGGTTTTCAGAGTGTGTTAGGGTGTGGTCCCTTTCCAGGGCCTTCCAGAGACTTTCCCTGCAACATGCCTGGGCATGGTTCTGGGCTTGGCCAAGACTCTATAAAAGAGAGCCAGCCCGACCCCCTGTGCTTACTATTCAGAGGTCCCGGTGCAGAGCAGCAGCTTCTTCCTGAGCTCCTGTCCCGGCGGCCTATTTGGATCTTCCAGTCTTCTGCCCTTCATCCTTCATTGGTGATCATTGTTCCAGGCGGTAAGACGATGGTTGGACTATCCCGACACCGTTATTTAGAATTTTCATATTCTTGGTTTAATTCTTAAATGAGTAACAGATTACTTGCACGCTACCATTTCTTGACATTTATATGGAATTTTACAAATAGGCAAGACGCGCAATTTGTTTCATAAAGGTCTGACTTTGTTATTCATTGGGTGCTACCATTTCTTGACATTGGCATGGTGGCTTAAGAATCGGCAAGATGCGCAATTCGTTTTATGGTGTTTAAACATTGTTGTCCATTGCGGGCTACTATTTCTTGACATTTACATGATGTTTTACGAATTGGCAAGACGCGCAACTCGTTTCGTGAGGATTTAACTTTGTTTTTTATTGCGCGCTACCATTTCTTGACATTTACATGGTGGCTTAAGAATCGGCAAAAGACGCGCGATTCGTTTCATTGTATTTTGATCTTGTTATTTATTGTGAGCTGTTATTTCTTGACATTTACATCCTGTTTTACGAATCAGCAAGACGCGCGATTCGATTAATGATGATTTGACTTTGATATTCATTGCGTGCTACCATTTCTTGGTATTTTACATGGTGACACTCGAATCGACAAGACGCACGATTCTCTCCTCAAGTTTAATTCATGTTGTTTCTTGTATGCCACTATTCTAAGATATTTATTATATAATATTCGAGTTGACAAGTTATGTGATTTGTTTCCTGAATCCATATTGTGTTATTCATGGTGCACAATCCTTTTATGGTGTTTACTATATATATATATATAAATATATATCTGCAATATGCACAATTTGTGTTGAAACATTTTAAGAGTACACAGAAGGCCAGAGTTTCTAGATGCAATATTGTATGGTCCTAGTATACATTCTCAAAACAGGATTTATATGACTGGTTTAAAATTCAGTCAGAATGTTTTTCTGATTCTCATGTAAAGGAAAGTACTTGAATAAGAAAGTTTTCATTTAATTCATCTTGATTCCCCTACAGGTATCCGGCCATCTTGAAACTTGGTCATTTTAAACTTAACTCTTAGATTGTTCATGTTTTCAGAGTGACTAGGCTTAGAATCATAGCCTAGTATTGATTTCAGGAGATATAATTTTCATATTGTGTGTTCTAACCTTTTTCTTACTACAGGTCTCCTTCCCAGCTGTTCCCTTCCTAATCCCCTCTTCCCCTCTTGAACTCTCTCAGTCTCTGTGATTTATCTATCAGAGACTTGGAGCTGTTCAGTGGTGGACGTGTTGGGAACGTGCACAGACCCTGAGGATCTGGTGACTCTGACACTTAGGGTGCAGTGGCATGGCATAGAGTAGAGTGGCATAGAGTGTGATACAGTAGAGTGGAGTTGAGTAGGGTAGAGTGGCATAGAGTGGAGTGACAGAGCAGAGTGGTGTGGTGTGGCATAGAGTGGAGTGACATAGAGTGGAATTGTATGCAGTGGAGTGGCATGGAGTGGTGTAGAGTAGAGTGGCATGGAGTACAGTAGAGTGGCGTAGAATAGAGTAGCATAGAGTGGCTTAGAGTGGAGTGGCATGGCATAGGGTAGAGTGGCATTGGGTGGCATGGAATGACAGAGTGGAGTGGCATAGCGTGCCATAGTATGGAATGGAGTGGCGTAGAGTAGAGTAGAGTCGCACACAGTAGAGTAGTTTGGCATACAGTAGTGTAAAGTGGTGTAGAGTTGAATGGAGTGGCATAGAGTAGAGCGGCGTGCAGCGGTGTAAAGTGGTGTGGTGTAGAGTAGAATGGCATAGAGCAGGGTAGAGTGGCATTGAGTAGAGCGACATGGAGTCACTTACAGTAGAGTGGCGTAGAGTGGAGTAGCGCAGAGTAGAGTGCCATTGTCGACAGTGGAGTGGTGTGGAATAATTGTAATTGTATTTATGTAGTGCTTACTAACTTTGACAAGACACTTAAGTGCTTTTTGGCAAGTAGCACACTACTCTAGAAACAAAGGTGGATTAGTGGTAGATTAGTATAGGGAAATATAAAGTGTTAATTGAAGTTTTAAATATGTGAGTCTGTTTGTTGGATTGAATAAGAATAAAGAGGGATAGAGGAGCGAAGAATCTACAAATGGTTATTTGGTAGATCATACTAGTAAAATGAGGTTTGGGGTGAGTGAGAGGAGGGTAGAGTCTAGAAAGGGTTATTTGGGAACTCATAGTAGTAAAATGAGGTTTGGGACGAGTCAGAGAGTTGAGGTAGAGGATATATTGAAAGAGGTATATGCTGAGAACGAGAGTAGTGAATTGGAGAGAGTTGATCATTTGTTTTATCTACAGTGGAAGTAAAGTAATAAATATATAGATACATAACTACATAAAAAGGTATACATGTATATTGAAAACAATAAAGAGATACAAAATTGCTTTATATTAAGTCCCATATGTATGCATGGATAAATATTTAGAAACTCACGCTTTCAAGTGTTGCTGTACACAGAGCTCATATATTTATTAAAGGTTTTGGTAATTTTATGTTGTTTCAAATTATTTAGTTTTAGAAATGCAAATATCTAAATACATACATATAATCAAATTGTACTTGGTTACATACAGAAGCATATGCTGTACCTTTGTGTTTTGAGTCTGGTGATCATGTCAGAAAAAGCCAACTCTTGAATAGTCTTATGAAGATTAGATAGTTATCAGTAAATCTTATTTTTGGAGGTAATGAATTCCATAGTTTGGCTGCTTGAACAGAGAAAGTTGTACCACCCATGGTTTTTTCTTGTATTCTGGGGTTTTGAGACAGACACCAGTCTGGAGGACAGGCTCTTTTGTTGTATGTATTTGGTGATTGTATTCCTGATGAAAAGTGGTCCTGATCCATGGATTGGTTTGTGGGTGATACAAAGCAGCTTGAAGGTGGATCTTTTGGCAACTGGTATCCAATGCAGAGCCCTCAAGGCAGAGGAGATAGAGTAGAGTGGCATAGAATAGAGTGTTGTACAGTAAGGTGGTGTGGGATGGAGTGACATTGAGTGGAGTGGCATAGAGTGGCTTAGAGTACAGTGGTATGGTGTAGAGTATAGTGGAGTGGTGGACAGTAGAGTGGAGTGGAGTAGAGTAGTGTGGTGTAGAGTGGAGTAGCTTAGAGTAGAGCAGTGTGAGTAGAGTGCCAGAGAGTGCCATTGAGTGGCACTGTGTGAAGTTGAGTGTTGCAGAACAGAGTGTTGTACACTAGTAGTGGTGTAGAATTAAGTGACATTGTGTGGAGTGGCACAGATTAAAGTAGAGTGGCTTGGAGAAGAGTGACATAGAATAGAGTGATGTAGAGTAAAGTGGCATAGAGTAGAGTAAAGTTGGAAAAGGCGGAATGGCCTGGAGTGGCATAAAGTGAAGCGGTACTAAGCGGAGTGGCATAGAATATATTGATGCAGAGCGCATATAGTAAAGTGGTGTGTGGTGGAATGGCTTGGATTGGCATAGAGCGGTGTGGTGCAGAGTACAGTAGGCAGCATAGAGTACTGTGGTGTGGCGTAGGGTAAAGTGGAGTGGCATAGAGTGCAGTGCCATGGGGTGGCATAGAGTGGGAGTGGTGTAGAGTGGCCCTGAGTGGAGTGGTGCAGAGTAGACTGAAGTGGCATAGAGTGGAGTGCCATAGAGTGATATAGAGTAGTGCAGTTGTGGAAGTTAGTAACTAAAACATCAAAAGAGACGTCAGATAGGGTGAAAGCAACATACATAAGAAGCTGTGCTAAAAGTAGGAAAACATATTACACATCCAGGTATAATATCAAAATTGCAAAAAGACGAAGAACACATACTTGGTCTATGCTCCAGGGAAAAGCTAACACCAGAAAGGAGAGGAAACCTACTGGAGCTAAGCAATTAAAAAGATTGCAAATGAGAGTGACAATGAAAAAACAATACATCTTGCAGTACAGTGAATGTGTTGTGTAGGTCTAAAAGTGTCTGCCTTTTCACAAAGGTTTGTCCATACCACACTTCTAAGTGAGTGACAGACAAACAAATGTATTTTCTGAACATGTGTGTTGTGTTGGACCTGGTCCTCTCTGGATCGTCATCCCCCTTACTTTCTCCCACCACCCCTCCTGTTTCTGAACCTGTTTTTGTTGGCTTTTTGGGCTCTGTGCGCTTTACCACTGCTAACCAGTGCTAAGGTCCTTGCTCCTCTGAACTTGGTAAAATTGGCTTGCACCCAATTGGCACTTCTCATTTACTTGTAAGTCCCTAAAAAAGTGGTGCTATCAGTATCCAGGCCTATCAAATCTATCAGTATCCAGGCCTATCAAATAAATGCTGATAATGGGCCTGCTGCACTTATTGTGCTATCTATCTAAGTTACCTTTTCAAACATATCTCAGGCCTGCCATTTCATCCTGTGTGTGCAGTTTCAACTGCCTTTTTGACCTGGCAAAAGTAAACCTGTTGCTAGGGCCTAAACATTCCTTTTTAGGGCCGAGTGTGCAAGCCCTCTGGCCTTTTGTAATCTCTCTGTGGGCTTTTAACCATGCTCATGTCATGCCCATCACTTTCGTTGGTTTGTGAGCTTGCCTTTTAAAATTCGCTTGATTTAATTTGTGAAAGGCATGCATGCGTCATGCCCTTTCTGGTGTTTAGCCTTCCGGCCAACTACTGAAAACATATGAGGCTCCATGTTTTCTGCATGGTTTCTGGACTACTTTCCCTTTTTATTTCCTATGTAGCACAATCTCGCTGAGCAGTAATCAAGCACTTTGCATGCCTACCAGTTTACTTCTATTGTTTATCCTAGCGCTCCTTGGCGAATTCAAGGTTTTACACAGCGTGATCTTGCTAATTTTTGTTTTTTATTCTTTATTTGTAATTTTTCCCTATCCTCACCCCCAATCGCCCCTCCCCTTTTTTAAAGGTCCTAAAGTTCTGTTGCCTTTTCTTTCGATTTTAACATAGGATACAGTTCTGAGGGCACGTGACTTGGGAAGGTTACAGGGTTGACATGATTCTGGATTATAATTTAAATGGAGGCAATGGGAGATCGGCCAGGTTTTGTGCTGCTCGCAGGGGGGAGAAGGCTGGTGGTGGTAGTGGGGGGGAGCATTGAAGGGTGTTTTCACTCCCCCTCCCCTCTGCAGTGTGCTGTGGATTATATATTCTGTGCTCAATGGAAATGTTTAATAGAGCAGGCTGTTTTGGGGGAAGAGCTTGTCGCGTAGGCTCTCATTATTCTAATGAGACAAGTGGATTTTGAGCAGCAAGATCGTCCACAGTGTGGGAGACTGAGTCTGACCACGTGACACCTGTCGCTCCAAATCCGGGTTTTGCTCCGGCTAACTAGCAGTGCCTCATCTCTCCCGAAAGGTAGAGATGATTGGGCAGCCGAGCGCATGATGTATCATACTTCTCAGGGAAGTCGTGGTCACTCAGGTAGCATCCGGTTCTCTCATTCACAATTTGGTCTCATATATAAATGACAATAAAAGCAGTATAAGTTTTAAAGACTGGTTTAATAAAACAACTGCATTTTAGATAGCAAAGTGTGAGCTGCAATAACCAGAACGACACAACATAACAATATTAAAATGGTGACGATGAGAGTGAAGCATAAGAATAATGCTATCACATTGCCACTAAAGTCGATGGACTATTTTCTATCTAAATCATAATTTGAGCACGGCATGTTAAGCTCTAATCCTGCCTTTCAGGTTCACCCGGGAGGACATCAACCCTCAAACCTGAGCAAAGGCTTGTAGTCTGCATCAGCATTTGCAGCGAAGCATTCAGCATACATTTGTGGTTCCCTGGCTGGAATCTCCCTCTTAACGTGTAATGGGACTAGGAAGTATTTTTATAATAACACAGCTAACGTTCTAAGAAAATGTCCCTACGTAAGGATGTGTATTTTCTACGAATGTTGGAGACTAAACTTCTACCACGTTCACCGGCAATGTACCAAACTGGAGCCTTGACTGAAGCACAAAGTGATCAAGAGTTGTGTTGTTTGAGAACACAGTGCTGGGCTAAGCAAAACAGTTAGATAGAAGAAATTAAAACAAGACCGTAAAACTGGTTATTGTAAAAATAACAATGCAAAGCTGAATAAAATATATCTAGGTCAAGGAGCACAGCGGCCTAGTGTATGAAACTAACGTGCATGGAGCTATAACTAACACAACACCCTCCCCTTGTCGTTTGAAAGTGGTTGAAGCCAAAACTAAAATTTCTCAACCTAAGATATATATAAAACCCTACTCAATTTTGACAAGTTAAGAGGACACACAAGCACACTACTTGGCAATTTAAAACATGAGCATGTGGCTTATAACCGAATTCAATGATAATGTCAATTTAGAAAAGTTCCAAATTAAGTTCGAGTCATGGAAAGTAGGAGATCGTCCACTTCAGCAGATGACAGACCGGAAAGTCTGCGCCAAAAATGATCGAGGAGCAAGTGTGTTCCATAGCCCCAGTATCAACCAAGGCAGCATCCCGTGGAGTGCCCATTGATGAGTTGATGGCAACTTCCTCCAGGAAGGGTAACTTATCATTAGCTTCACATAGCAAACGCAGCCTCAGTGCGCATGTCTGGTAATGAACCCTCAGCGAGAACATCAACAGATCAGCATCTATTGCTGGGGGTCGCTGCTGTGAAAGACAAACTTCCAGTGCATGTTCAAAAGAGCACCAAAGGCACCGGAACACGGGCTGCACACAATACAAAACCGGTCTGAATGACAAAAACCAGTCACACTCCAAATGCTCCAGGAGTGTTGTTCCAAAATGCTGCATCATACGTTCATGACACGACTGCGCTGATGGGAGCGCCGTCATTTGCCCTTGTTGCGGCGGGACAGCCATTGCGCATAAACAACAGCAACAGCAGGATGCCAGCTAATAAAGCCAAAGTTATCGGAAATCCCCCAAAAATACTAGCGAAAATTGAGTGGATAGCTGAAGGTATCAAACCGAATATGGAGGAGAAGGTGTGAACAAAACCAGAACCAACAGCTTTGAAAAAATGTGCTATTCCAGTCGTGCTGGTCGCATTAAATATTCGTCCCACGAGTTCACCAAAGTGTCTCGGAAAGTTCGTATTTAACAGGGACTGTATTTCTTCTGATGACCTTGCCACTTTGAAGTGCCTAGGTCTTGCGTGCAGACGTAAAGGCCACATGCTTTTGAAACAAAAAGCCGTGAGTCTACTTAACTTGTAAAAATTCACGTTTGAAGTAGCAACATAAGGCCAGATATCAGCTACCTCCTTAAATTTAGTGGGGGGAAACAGAACGTTTCCGCAGCATGTAACGACCTGAGAGACCGAAACAACGTAAACTATTCTGGCTCGCATGCCACAACAGTCTTCACTATTGAGAAGGACGCAGCTGCCGTTTGAAAGCACCTGGAACGTAGGTCTAATCAAGGGGACTGGAACTCCCTTAAGATAACATGCCAAGTTTGCAGGCTAGGCGTTACACGCCCCATGCAAGGACAGCTGTTTACAAATCATCGAATGGCTGACAGAAGTCTCGCATTCACTAACGCTAAGTGTGAGAAAACAGGGCTGATTGCAGAGGCCTCCTAACTTTTTGCCCCCATTTTCCACTTTCTGCTGGTGTTTTCCTGACTCTGATGGTGCCCTGGGTACTACTAACCAGTCCCAGGGTCTGTGCTCTGTGTAAAATCAGTATGCAACTTAGGCTAATTATAATAGGCTAAGTTAACCTACCTATAAGTCCCTAGTATATGGTAGGGCATGTAGGTTTCGGGACCACAGCATAGGTAGTGCACCCATGGGTGCACTGCTGAGGTTCCCAGTGTAATTTTTAAAGGCAGGCCTTCCTTGCTGGCTGCTTTCAAAGTAAAGGTATATGGAAATTCGACTTTGGAATTAAAAGTAGTTCCAAAGTCTTAAACTACCTTATTGTTACATATAAATCACCCCTAAGGTGTGCCCTATGTGCCCCTAGGACTGGGTGCCATGTAACTATCAACAGGGACCTTATAAAAATAGTTTTAAAAGCCCTGGTGAGGTAAAAACAGCCACATTTGTTTTTCCCTCATTGTAGTGAATGGCCTTTATAGGCTAGAATGGGGAGACTTTATTTTAATTTTAAAAGTCCCCTTAAGTGACAGATACAAAGAGTTTGGTATCAAATTAATTGTCATAATAAATCCCACAATTTCCAGTTGTTGGATTTAATATAACTTGTTCAGGTAAAGAGTTTTAAACTTTACCTTAAAAGTTGCCAATTTCCGCCCTGCATTGTTTTGCTGCTGTGCGCTGACTGGCTAGCCTCTGGCAGCCTGGCCAAGCTGCCTTGATGAGGTGTGAAGTGGCCTGGCTTCACACAAAGAGATGTGCCTGTGGGAGGGAATTTCCCCTCAGCAGATGGCGAGGCAGGAAGGGGGAGGGCTGCCAAACTGGTTTTCAAAGGCAGAGAAGGACATTTGGAGCAACCCAGCAACACCCCTATATCCTGCAACCCCAGACAACTAGGTGTCCCCTTGATTAGATTAGGAGAGGGCAGGAGAGGGGTGTGTTTATGATTTTTAGCCACACCAGTGGGTGGGCTCAGCCAGATGTAACCTCCAAAAATCACTTTCAGCCATGATGGATTTTTTAGGAATGTTGCCTCCTGGGATTTATTTTTGCCACACTTTCCAGGAAGTGGTCATCACAGGGGGAAGGACCCTGCACCTGATTGGAGAATCAGGACCCCCCTGTTTTTCACCCAGGAGCAAGGATAAAACTGGCAGACCTGCACCCACACCTCAGTTCCCTACCTCATCCCTACCAGGAAGAACTACAGAAGAAGAATGACTGCCCTGCTGGACCCTTGGCCTGCACCTGGAACCTGCATTCAGAAGGGTTGCACCAGCTGCACACTTGGGCTTCACCACAAGAAGGACTTTGCCTGGCTTCAACTGGTTCAAGGAGGGACTCCCTGTTTGCTACAGGTGAAAAATTGCTAACCAGAGTCCCCTGCACCAACTCCTGAAGGTATCAACCAGCAGACCACTGCCCAGTGGCCAAAAAGGAGTTTGCGCCAGGTGCATTCTGGGAGTTGTAGTCCACACCCCCAAGGATCATCTCAGAGCTTCTAGACCCTTGGGGAGAGCTTTGGACCCCAAAAGAACCTTAAAAGAACATCTGGGAGAAGACCCAGAAGTTTGAAAAAGTTTGGAGAACTTTTTTTAAAAAAGCTCCATAGAGGGACCGACCTGCCGCGGCAACTCTAGCCGGCTTGCCTCAACCGCGACCTGGCCTGATTTGCGGGTTCGTCCCGGTGAAGAAATTCTCCAAAAAAGAGACTAAGGGACAGATGTAGCAAAGGTTTTTCCCCATTCTATGTCTATGGGAAAAAGTGTTCGTACATATGGCCCTAAGTCCGAACGTACAGAGTTGACCGGGACCTCCCAGCCAGCGTATCTGAGGAGGGCTCCAGGGACGTCAGATCAAGATCCAGGTTTGCCCCGGTCGAAGGATTTTCATCTCGAAAAAATGACTAAGTCCGAAGGTAAAAATCTCCACTGAGGGCTCCTGAGACGCGTATCTGGAGAACAGTTCCAGGAGGTCGGATTGGACTGGCAGGTTCGTCCCACTTAAGAAAATCTTCAGAAAGGAGACTAAGGGGGTTATTCTAACTTTGGAGGAGTGTTAATCCGTCCCAAAAGTGACAGTAAAGTGACGGATATACCACCAGCCGTATTACGAGTTCCATAGGATATAATGGACTCGTAATACGGCTGGTGGTAAATACGTCACTTTTCCGTCACTTTTGGGACGGATTAACACCTCCTCCAAAGTTAGAATAACCCCCTAAGTCCGAAAGTAAACTTTTGACCGGGGCCTCCCGCGAGCTGTAGCCGAGCAGGGCTCCATCGCGGTCGGCCTTAAGCTTTGACTTTGCCCCGGTCGAGGTGCGACCAGATGACCAGATTGGCGCTTTTTGTTTCTAGGCGCTAGAAAACAATAATTCTTAAAAAAATCATATCTCCGGTTCCCCTTATCCGATTTTATTCGTTTTTGTGTCATTCTAAAGGTAAAAATATAATCCATTTTTATAAATTGGTTTTGGATTTTTAAACTGTTTCCTGTGTTTTATTTAATTACTGTTTTGTGATATTTGGATGCTTTACACTCTGTCTCCTAGGTTAATCCTTGTCCCTCGTTGCCAAGCTACCAAGGGTTGAGCTGGGTTTAATTTACTGAGACCTAACTGGACCTAATTGGAGGTTACTGGCCTATTGCTAAGTGTAGGTACCTACCTGCCCTTACCAATAACCCATTTTCGAACACTAAGAAAGACCTCTTTCATGCCATTGAAGCATTTGTACGAGAAGGGAAGCTCCCACAGCTCATGGATGTAACTATCTCCCAACTTTTCATATCTGCCTACCGGAATGTGTTTCAAACAGGAGGTGAATTGTAGTGTTGAAATAGGCAGATTAATAACCCTGTGTATTAACCACTCTGCCGATGGTATTTCGGCCACGGTAAAAGGCAACTTTTCTAATTTCTCGATGTTAAGCATGACATAAGTCGCTTCTTTCTTAGCCATTAGTTGTTGTTGTCGCGTTAGATTAAAAGAAGAAAATATCTCCCTTGCACTGACGTGCTGCCATGGAACGCGACCCGCCTTCAATGTTTGAAGCGTCCAACCCAACTGCATAATGGACCAGATCTGACTCTGTCCATGGTATAAAGAAGACATATCAGATTGGGTAATGTCTATAGCAGAAGAGACAATGTTGTTATTTGTATAGATCCGGTCGGACAAGGTGTTAATCCCATTATCCACAACAGCTAATGCCTTTTTTAGATTTTCCTGATCTATTTGCCTGAACCGGGAAGCAGCATCTTGATGGGAAAGTTTCCATATTTCATTGTATACTGCATATGAGAAACGCTTCCTACGTGGTGTTCTGGGGCCTGACAAGAAATCTTGTAAGTCAGTGGTGTTAGACAAGAGATTGAGGTGTTCTTTAACCGCGTTTAGTGAGGATGATTTTAGCCACTGTTTAATTTCCCTACACTATATTTGTAATGATATCTGCATGTTCTGGAGATATATAGCGAGGGTCTGGCCTACTCGTCCTAAAACCCCTGAGGAGTTAATAAAACGTTGATGACACCCATTGGTATCTATTGGCCACAATATCCACCCGCCTGGAAGTGTCAGTGAAGCATTAAACGTACCATTCTGGACCCACTCATTGAGCTCATCTTTAGTTGCATTCGTGTATTTTTGCCATTTGTCAAATTTTGCAGGGGCAGGTATACTGGGCATGTTCAATTCTCTGATAGTTGCTAAGCCTAAACAACTCGTTTGTTGCACAGTTTCATTTAAGAAGATCATCTGAACAGGAATAAGACATGCTCTAAACAATGTTTCTTTTCCCTTAATTTGCCAATTTCTTTGTTCCCCAGACACTTTTAAGATCAATTGATTTGTACTAATATTGATAGCCTTCTATTGATAACTGGGAAACAAAGGATTCCGAATATATAAATTTCATATTAGTCAATAACATGTGTATATCCTTAGTAGGTGGTACCTTAAAGTAATACGACTCCGCATTCTTTTGATTGTGCCCAGAAAAATATTAAAACTTTTCAGAATATGTTTTAGAACTCCCTTGCGGTGGAGTTGGACAATGTTCCCATTGCGTGTAATTAAATACCATTTTGGGACTGCTCGCTCTATGTATGAAGTGGTGCCCATAATAATTATAGCAAAACATATCACCATAAATTACTTTGAATTGGTAAACATCTTCGTTTTCAAAGACAGTATAATATTGCAATTCTGTCATCATAGAATCAACTGTTTTCACATCCCAATCATCAGATACAATGCCTGGTATTACTATATCATTCATTGATAATTTGAACACATACGGTATTTGAATAATTTCCGTGGGACCATATATATCAAACATTACTTTGTCCCAAACAATCCCATCAGGAATTGGCACTGCGGAAATGTTCACAAACGATAAATCTCTTCGGACTTTGTGTGACGAAAAATGTGGTTTCAAAACCTCCTCCACCTGTTCAACTGTTGATCTTTCAGAAAGAAAATGACCATGTATTAATAAGAAAACGCTAATAACAAAACCAATCCAAAGTAGAAAGGCTAGGACAGTCAGAGAAAGATACATATAGTTCCATGAAAAAATAAAATATGTTTCTTTAAGCCAGTTTGTTAGCTTACGTGCACTTGACAAATCAGCTGTCGAAGAGGCGAATGAGTCTGAGAAATCATCGTTGAAGTCGGCAAAATAACCAGAGGCAGTTCGTGCAAATGGCGTAGCCGTTGGCAGTGGTGGAGTTGGTGTTTCCTGTGGTGGCACACTATAGACAGCACCATCCGTTTGGCTTGTAGTCAAGTTGACTTGGTCAAATGTTTCTAAGTTAGTTGATGTTAGTGGAACTAATGCAAGATCATCTTCCACCCTCCCCAAGCTCGGAGAGGTATCAGTGTTGGTATAAACAACTTGTAGTGGAACTTCTTCGTCAGTAGTGAGAGGGATTTGGGAACTACTGGATGTTCCTCTTGGTCGGCTGTGCAGGATCGGCCACATGGTATAATTTGAGATTGTCAAATGAGACAAAATGATTTTCCTTGGCACCTGCCAACGGTGGTAGAATAACAGTTCTGGTACCGTGTATCCCTAGTACAGGGACTGGTGCTCGATAAGAAGGGCCAAATTCCTTTTTCACTGCAACTTTTTCACGTACAAGATCCCAAACTCTGGGAATCCAGCTGGTAGATGTTACTGGCACATCCTTAATTCCTGTGGAGGCAGCACTTTTGGAAGAATTATCATCACAGAACTGTTGCAATTCCTGTAAGACAGTGACAGGTTCATTTATGTCAAAAGGTGTTTCTGCTGCCTCCACGCCAGGACCATCAAGATCCGGAACATAGGTTTGAGTTCCGAACAGGCACTCATATGAAGTACGACCCCTCCAGGGACCTTATAGGCAGGTTATTTAGTGCTCGCTGGTCTCCATACAGGTGATTAAGCCAACTACGACCGGTACCTAAGACTCTGGCTGTTAAGGATTGCATTAAATCGCGGTTTAATCGCTCCACAACACTATTTCCCTTGGGATGAAATGGAGACGAGTACTGTAGTTGGATCCCCAACAAAGCCATGGTGTCCCTGAATGCCCTTGAGGCAAAAGCAGGGCCCTGGTCTGAATAGAAGGCCGCAACTGCATATGTACCGATAAAGACTAGCAAATCTTTAATGACAGTCCGAGCGTCAGCTGAGCGTTGTGGCCACACCCATACAAATCTGGAGCATGAATCAACAGTGACTAATATGTATTTGTATGTACTAACAGGTGATAGGGGACCGCAGTGGTCCAAGTACACACACTGTAACGGTTTGTTTGAAATTAAGAGGGGTGTCTGCGGCTGGCGCTTGGCCGTGGAAACTTTGATTTGTTGACAGATGTCACAACAAAGGACACACTTCTTAGTCTCTTTGTAGAGACCTGGCCACCAATAATGGGCCTGTAAGATTGAAATTTCAGCTGCCACACCAGTATGTGCAGATGCCACCCCCTCATGCGCTGCTTTAATCAATTGTAGTCTTATATCTTTGTTAGGGATGTCTCGTACGCCTACGCCTGGTATCTTAACTTCAGCGTTCAGCATACTTCCCATATGATAATGATATTTGTTAGGAAATCCTTTAGGATGGGGCTTACCATCAGCCGTAGCTTTCACGGCAGCCCAAATGTCTGTGTCTGGTTTAGAACTCGAGCGAGTCACTGCAGCTACAGTGGCTATTGCCACTGCTGACTTTGCGGCTTCATCAGCCAATGTATTTCCAGCAACGTGTATTCCAACACGCTGGTGTCCAAGTGTATGTACAACATGGACATTCGGTAGTGTCTCTTTCAGGTCTGCTACTTTCCCCCACAGTAGTCTGTGTTTAATGGCGTTGCCTTTGGTGTCTCTGAACCCGTTCTGGTGCCAATAATGCAGGTATTCATTAAAGGACTGGACACAATATTATGAATCACAAACAATCAGCGTGGGCTGTGCCGGATCCGTGTGTTCCAGTGCCATCAGCAGAGCTTTAAGCTCAGCCAATTGTGCTGTACAATCCCCTAGGGTCTGTGTAAAGGTATGTAGAGGACAAAATGTATCCCCTTCCACATAGCCACTTACGACTGCGCAAGCAGCAGAATATTGATGTTTAGTTCCAATTGCAGGTTGTGCAGAGCCATCGGTGTACATGACTCTATGATACTGATCAACAGGCAAGGTATTTGCCGGAACTGGATATTCTACTTCATATTGTAGGAATTCCTGAGTTTGTAACTTTGGGTTGAAAATGAAGTCTACATCAGTGGCTGTCAGAGATGTATGTAGCCCATTGTATCCAACGTGGATGTAATGCTTTTGCGTTCGGAATGCTAGCTTTTGTAACAGCCTCTAGGGCTGGGATTGGAGAAACAACAAGAATGCGTTTTCCTTGGGAAAGAGGTCTTTCTTTAATATTTAATAACAGCCATTTGAACGGCAGTGAAAATTTTCTCTGTGGGAGCAAAGCGTTGTTCAGCTACTGAATACAAATGAGATGTGTATGCTATCAGGACTACTGTCTCACCTTCATTAAATGTCACATAGGTGAAACCGATGGCCCCAGCTATTACCCTGATGACCAAATGTGTTTTGTTGTCCCTTGTGTGTAAATGTTGTGCTGCAAGCATGTCTGTCTGCAATTCTCTAAGAATGTGTGTATGTTCAGTTGTCCAGAATTTACTTGAAAAATCGGGATGTATTAAGTCATATAAAGGTTTTATGCGCGTAGCATAATCTGGAATGTAGGTTCTGCCAAAGTTCAAGAAACCCAATAATGATTGGAGTTTTTTAATCGTATTCGGTGGTTGTAACTGTGCACACTTTTCTAAAAATTGTGGCGCTAGGCTCTTCCCGTCACTTGACAGCTCATATCCTAGAAACAGGGACGCTGAGGAAGGCAATTTTTGTTTTTTTAAAGTTAAATTTGTAGCCAAATTCGGCAAACCCTACAACAATGCGGATTACCCATCTTAAATGTTGTAGTAATTCATCATCCGTGAGATATATATCATCTACATAGGACAATGCTTCAGGGTCGATCTCGTGTAAGATGGCAGTGACACCAGCCGCGAACAGTCCTGGGCTGTTCTTATACCCCTGAGGTAAACTACAGAATTTTTTCTGAGAGCCTAGTGCGCTAAAGCTTGTTAAGTCTCTGCTTTTCGGCGCTATATTCTGGCAGAAAAACCCATTGGAAATGTCTAGTGTTGTTTTGTATTTTTTACGCACTATGTTGCTCATTAGTGCAGTGCTATGTGAATTTTGTAGAGCATAGGTGCATGTATGACTATTTAGATGTCTGTAGTATAAGACTATTCTGTATAAATGGTCCGGTTTAGCTACGGGGAATAAAGGGTTATTCATTGGCGAGACACAGACCTTCTAATTGCAGCGTTACCTTGTACACCCTATCAGGCTTGGAGACACGCATGTTTGCTGTTTCTACTTGTATAAAGTCATCAGTTGCTTTCACCTCCAGATGCTCTAGAAGTTTCCGGCGAACTATTGTGACCGCTGCCGCACTGTCTAGCAACGCTAGAGCCCAATTCTTGTTCTTCAAGAGGACCCTCTTCCTGTGTGGCATGTCGGACTGCGACTGCTGCCACTTTTTTCTGTTTCAATTGTTTTTGTTGGGCAGGTTTCTCTTCTTTTTTCACAGAAACCTCCAAAGCGGGTTGTGATTCCTGTCTCGGTTTCACGTACCCTGTTCTTCGCTCTGATCGCCCGCTTCTCTCATTTTTCTTTTCCGATGAGTCCTGAAAGGAACGAGATTGGCGTGTATCAGTATATCGATATCTATCAGGTGTTTTGGTATTATCTCTATTTCTGAGATTATACCTATTCTGTGGGGTCTCCGTACGTGGAGATTCTCCCCTTTCTTTTTTAGACGTTTGTTGCTTTTTATCCCAGCGTTTCTTATTGCCCTCAGGTTGTTGTTTGGGTTTATCTTTATTTGATTTACCCCGGAATTTTGGTTTTTATGGCCTGGCCCCTAAGCTATGTCGACCGATACTTGAATAGGTTTCTGTTATTATTTTAGACAGCTCTCGTTCTTGATCTTGTTGCGTAACGTCACGAAGCCGCATGCGACCTGCAAGTGCGACTGCTTCCCCTTTAAGGCTACTTAAAATGATTGAGGACACTGTGGCAAAATTGCCCATCAATTGCATCCCCAAATCCAGGGCCGGGGCAGCCCCATATTCATCTTCAATTTGTTTCAGCACTTCCAGTAAATTGGCAAGTGTCGGTGTACCGTTTGCGGTTGTGTAGAGCGCGGCAAATACCATACCCCAGGTATTACAGTTTTCTACTGTAGGGACCATCCCAATGGACAAGCACATTGTTAATATTCTATGTTTATCCTGAGGTCCCGTATGGGGAAATACTGCCTCCAGCGTATTCATTTTTTGTGCCAACCAAAACAGAGTTTCTTCTCGTTTGGCAGGTACATTACCCATAATTGAATGTACAGTCGCAGGATTTATACCTGGCTTTACTGCATGTGGGTGTGCTGGAGCAGCATGTGCTGGGTTTGTATTTAATGTTTGCATCACGAATTATACTAATCGCATATATATTGCTGTTAACTCAATGTATTATCGACGAACCTCAGCTACTGCTAAGTTTCCAACCGCAGGATGTGGTGTAGAAGTGGCCAATAAAGGCCAGGTAGGACCGTCATTACTTAGTGGACCTAACCTTGCTGGTAATATTGTATGAGGTAGGGCACCATCAAGCTAATTATTATGTTCTTGATAAGATAGATGTATCTCTAAATATGCGTACGCTCTGTATTGTCCAGGCGCGTTCGCAGGTGTATATTGGTGAAATGTATTTGTGTTCCCATCAACTGCTGGAAATGTGACCCAAGAGTAAAAAAGTTCTGTTCTATAAGCTGCGTGGGCATCCACTATGAATGTGACTGGACCTCCCTGGGCCGTTAGACACATTTGCTAATAAGTGTGCTGTGAGAGGTTGTCTCATGTTCACAGCTATATTTACATGTTGGGGATTCGCCATGATAGTAACACTATGAGTTCAGAGAAGGCACGCCAAAATGGGGCTTCCTTTTAAAGTTCAAGCTTGAACAACCGCCAGTTGTAATAGGATTACCTACACAGCTGTGGTGGAAATCTCCCTCTTAACGTGTAATGGGACTAGGAAGTGTTTTTATAATAACACAGCTAACGTTCTAAGAAAATGTCCCTACGTAAGGATGTGTATTTTCTACGAAAGTTGGAGACTAAACTTCTACCACGCTCACCGACAATGTACCAAACTGTAGCCTTGACTGAAGCACAAAGTGATCAAGAATGTGTTGTTTGAGAACACAGTGCTGGGCTAAGCAAAACAGTTAGATAGAAGAAATTAAAACAAGACCGTAAAACTGGTTATTGTAAAAATAACAATGCAAAGCTGAATAAAATATATCTAGGTCAAGGAGCACAGCAGCCTAGTGTATTAAACTAATGTGCATGGAGCTATAACTAAAATGGCTACATAACAAGGTCAGGGATATATGTAAGAGCAGTGTTTATGTGATGATCGCACACACACAGTTTCCCGGGCCGTTCGACCTTAGAATAAGATTGTGTTTACCACAGGGCCCTGCAGGTGTTTAGATCGGTTTCCCTAAGTACAGTTAGATGGTTTTGATGCATTCTTTCTGCTGTATTCTGTGTGTACCTCTCCCTTTCGCTGCCTACCTCCTCCCCAGATGTGGCTGGCATGTGAGAGAGACAGGAGACAGCAGCAGCGGGTTATTGTGCTCTCAAGAGGTGCCTGTTTGGATCGAGGACACAGGTCCTTCATAGGAGCTGGTACTTAGGCGACAGTCCTTTTTAACCCAATTGCTGTCAGTGGAATTCATGCTTGTAAACATCCAAACAATACAGATTACTCTCGGGCTAGAGGATATGTTCATGTAATGCCATGTTCACATTAAAATATATAATATTTAATTTAAATTATTTTCTGATATCCAAATATTAAACTGTACTTAAAGTAAACAGTGATATTTCATGTGTGTAAAGTCTGCTGTGAATAGTTCGTTTGCTCCTGTTCTTTTTTTCTTTTTTGCTTTATCCTCTCTAGATACCTTGTTTCTTGAATGTTATACTGGATTAGTTGGTATTTGTAGAGTGGAGCATTTCTTACTGCGTGGGGCTCTGCAAACTTAAACAAGAAAAGAAAAAAACAGAACTCAGTAAGCTGCTGTAAACATGATGTTTGAGCTTTTAAATATGCACTGTGATTTATCTGTATATACTTAGTTAACATGCACCGAGTTGTTTTTTTCTTTGTGCATGGATGTCTATGGCTGGTTAGTTTTTTTTTTGTTGTTTTTTTTTGATACAGCAAGAATCAATAGCTTTAAGTTTCAAGAAAATCTTTTTCACTGTCATGTCCGAAAATTATTAAGTCATTTGTAAATGTTACTTTAGTATTATCGGTTTGCAAGATCTGCATATAGCTTGAGAGTGCCAATTTCAATATGGGCAGACAACATTTGATGCCCATCTGTAACCTCTTCGAGGTAGATAAAATGAGTACGTTTAAGCTGGGAAACAGCAAGCACTATATAAAAACGTATATCATAATTATTTGTATTTACAACAATTATTTTAGCTGCCACACAGTAGTTTTGGCTGGTTACCCAGAAGCCATGAATGTGAAAATATGGCACACAGCAGGGTATTTTATCAAATTTCTGTCACAATATTTACAGGACACGTGGGCAGTGTAGGTGTATTGTAGAAATTATGCAAAAAAAGTATGACGTACCAAGCGAAAAAAAGAGCATCGCCGTTGTTAATTTCTACTGTTTGCCAGATTATTTTATTTACTGGATTTTTTATCTATACACTGAGCCTGGGAATCGCACCTTCGCAGCATATGCTTAAATGGAGCGAAATGGATTACTATATTGCAGTTCTTGGCACAGAACAAAGTAATGCCCGCACCAGCAACCTTGGCTCTACCAAAAGTTAGCATAACGTCGGTGTTGTAAAGCTATTCTCAGTCTTAGTTGAAGTAATTGAGGTAAAATCAGCCCATAAGGTTGGCAAAGCAGTGTTCTTTTTTACTGTTCAATGGTACGGGTTTGAAGTTTTTAATAATGGACCCTGGAATTTATACAGGGAAATAGCCCATTCTAATGCTAAAAGCTATTTTGACATCTGAGACCAACACCATGTAGCGATATATATATATATATATATATATATATATATATATATATATATATAGAGACAGAGAGAGAGAGAGAGAGATTGATTAACTCATTGTGGTTAATAGATTGTAATAGGCTAGTCCATGGGTACTCACAAACATTTTCCCAGGGGCCAAAATCTTTGGTCTGCGATGTCACCGATAGCCACATTAACGCCAGAAGTGAGGGGCTTGGGGGGCGGCGTGGGAGGAAGAGGGGGGTTGTTGGTAAGGAGGGTGTAGGGGGGAAGCAAAGCATAAACATTTAGTGGCTGAACTGCACAATGTGTAACCAGAAAACCTAGGATTAATCCCAGCTTCCCCACTTAACCAAATTGTGTGATTCTAGTCAATTGTTTTATTTCTATAGCCCTCCTTTTTCTTCATTTTCACATATAAGAGGGCCTTAAAATACATGACTTCAGGAAGTGCACCATGCAAAACGTTGTCCTGTGTTTGGTTTAATGAACTATAATGGTGTTCATGTATAATAAGAACCCAGGCCACCCAAAGAGTGCACATAACAACTGGCTTGTGTCTTAGTTCACTGGTCTCATTGTGGTGGGGTGAATGCTCCTAAATCCGTATTTGAAACTATCACTTTTTAAAAAAAAGAAATACTTCTGAATGTACATATATAATCCAATGTACTAAGGTGAAACGGTTCTGCTTGTAAATAAAAGGACCTGTTTTGAATTTTTAAGTGATTTTTGCTGCAAGATGTCTTTAAAATGAAGGTGTTCTTTTCTTTTACTTCGTTAACCTTTAAATAAATGATTGCCTGTTTATGTAACATCTTTGTATGCTAGTGCTGAGTTGGATAAATAGCAGCCCATTGCTGCTATTGACCAGGGGCCGCATGTAAAGGTCAGGAGGGCCGCATGCGACCCCCAGGCCGTACTTTGAGTATCAGTGTTCTAGTCCATGATTGATTTTTTTTCAGCCCTTGTTGGTTAATTTAAGGAACAGGAACTACTCAGGGTATTTTGAAGATTGCTAAAGGCTAACTTCCAAGGTGATTCCACACAGAGGCAAAAGACAAGCAAGTCAATTAATATCTGCATTTACGAAACAAAGAGAATGCATCCCATAGGGATTAGAGGAGTTAAAACAAGTTTTTGTTTTTGACGATAATCCCTTGGTGGCATCAGTTTTAATCATCATGGGTCATGGAAAGGCCGGTTTATTCGTTTTCTAGTTTGCCAGCCCAAGTTCTTGAGATCAGACAGCAGAATATAAACTAAGGATTTATATTTGGATGTAATAAATGTCAAGGAGGTGGTTAGGTTACAGAAGAGAAGTCCAGAAAATTATAAATAGTGATTTTTTTTAAAGTAGCAGGAGAGGATAGTGTCTCAATTACAACAGACTCATGACCTATGTTCTAGACTTTGCTTCAAAAGCGAATATTTGAAAATGTGCAGAAATCCTAACAGAGAAATTTTTTTTATTAAGTTTCCTCTCTCTCTAAACAAATACAGGTTCAGTAGATGAGATGATTCCTCAAAAGTATTTCTATGGCATTTGGGGCTGTGACTAAGGAGGCAGTGTTTTTAGGTTGAGCGCACAAGCGCTTTGACCTGTTTTAAGTATTGTGGGCTTTTAAACACGCCCACCTCAGGCCCATCACTTGAACTTGTTCGTGGGCTTGCCTTTAAAAAATCCTTTATCATCATTGGTAAATGCTTTATGTCTGTCCTGCATTGAGGAGGTTTTGTTACCGCCTGGCAGACTGCCATTGATCCATGGATTATTGCACAATTGCTGAAATGTTTGACTGTGAGCGAGCATATTTCTTTTTGTGTCTTTCCTTCACGCTCATAGTCATGATGGCCATTGCACTTTGAATCGTCTCGCTTATGTCAAATATTGTTTTACTTTTTGTGGCAAGCAAAGTCCAGTTAGGAATTTACAACGCTAATAGTTCTAACTTGGATAAATGCGAGGCCCATTGTATTAAAAATGCTTGTTATAATATATGTCTCACTTAAAAATGCTCCTAGAGGAATTATTTAGATATAGTATGCGTACATATGATCCACTCTTCAATTAATGAATAAGACAACTCTGTACTGTTAAAATTCAATATATTACTCAATAGGATTCAGGAAGTTCAAAAAAATGTACAACAATTCCAATGACTGTCCATCTCATAAACAACAACATTGTATATAACCCCTCTAGTTCATAAGATTGAATCCCAATTGCAGGTCCAGGAAGGGGTTATAACCCTCCTCATGACACAGCTCTGCACAATAATTGCCAGGTTTTCAGTCCCAGTTCAACCAATATCATGGACTTTCTATTCAGCTTGTCAAATGAGAAGGTAATGTCGACTTTTCGGCCTGTAGTGGCAGGCAGAGGTCCGTCAGACCATCATCAGGACTCAGTGTTGTTAAATAATACCTACACAAAAAATAATTAATAAACAGTACATGCAATCTATTAAATCACACCATGTGTACAGCCTGTTGAACCCAAATAAACACCATAACACAGGTGTGGATACTAGTATAAGCCACCACCTATATGACAAGGAAAGTTAAAAAAAACACTTTAAGACATATCAAATGTGCACCATAAACTACACGATGTCAGGCTCCCAACCAGAATAGCTATATTCTGCTACTTACAACAGGTTCCAAGAATAGGCTCTGAAGCAACAAACCAGGGTACAGCAACCTACAAGCCCAAGTAAACAAATCCATAAAGATAGAATAGTAGAATTGCTTAACCGTCGTACAACATAAACCTATAGAAAAACTCTGCCTACATTACGGCATGCTCATACCTTTTAAGTATGGGACTGCTAGCGCCTGTCTCCATCCACATCCGCTTCACACATGCAAGTCAGAATCAAACATTGCTGGCCTTCCCGGTGAGTTCAAATAAGGAAGTGAAAGGTCATGTGACCATTTCAGTGACTATGGCAGCCATCTTAACTGGTAAAAATGCCTAACAAATACCCAGAGTTTGGAAATTGTTGTAATTACAGTAAGTATACTGCCACCTCTAGGGTAGGCCCTAAACAGCCTACAGGACAGATTTAAGTTTTACATCTCCTGATAGTGAAAAACTCTCAAATTCATTTTTCACTACTGTCAGGCCTACCTCTCCCAAAGGATATCATTGGTTTATCTTATTACATTTATTATGTGATAACTTTTGTTGGAGAGCAGGTAGGATGATTATGTGTAGTGTCTGTGGAATTATAATTTAAAACCCCCTTTAATGGTAAAGTCAGATTTTAAGACACAACCCTGAAAATGCCACTTTTAGAAAGCTGGCATTTTCTTGCCTTAACCATGTGGTACCTGCAGACTGTTCTTGGGTCACATGACTAGGTGTAGTTGGAAGTTGATCTTTGTGATTTCTTCCAGAGAGCCACACAATAGAGGGTCTGGGTGTTGGCAGGAGGGGGTCAGAACTGTCACCTGTCACACCTTAACTTCAAAGACACTGCTTCAGCTCACACACAAAGGTCTTCACACTAGCCTATTGTGCCTGCAGACAGACTGCGACGAGGACAGGGAGGCAGGAAATTCCAGACACCTCTGTAAAAAGAAGACTCCAGGTGTTATTTTTCCACTTCAAAATGGGCATCAGGTACAGAAAAGGGACAATCAGACCCCCCCTAGACCCGTGGATAGTACAAAAGAAGGACTGTTATGCTGCCAGAAGACTACACTGCTGCTTGTGGCCTGCCATTTTGCCTGAGAAGGAAGACTGGACCTGTATCCTTCATCCCAGGCTGAAGTGACTCCACAGGTCAGCTGAGTGACCTCCTATTCAGAGCGAGAGGGATGCAATAAGCTCCAGAGGCCTGCTTTCAACTGCTCAATTGTCTTGCTGTACTGGAACTGCATGGGGATTCACTGGTCCTGCCTGAGCTCTTTTGGCATCTACTGGAGTGAGCTCCTGATCCTCAAGAGGTGCCTCCCAATTTCTGGACACTTGGTGTGCATCAGTCGAGCTCTCCCTAAAACAAAAGGAGAAATCTTGAGGGTTTGAGATCTTCGTGACCAACAGGCCCATTCTCTCCAAGATATTGCTGCCTGTACAAACCATCAACATGAAGCTGTACTGAACCCGACTCCTTGAGCTACAGTGACCGCCTGCGTTGACTGGCAACATGAGATCTGCACTTAACTCTACAGCATCGACATCCTGCAGTGACCATCAACATGAAGCTTCAGCAATGACAGCCTGCGACCCCAGCAGCATCCTCCCACTATAGCGACAACCTCCATGACGCCCAGCTTGCTCTTCACGCTACAGATTTGATGACACTCTGCTTGGTTTACATGGCCTCCTCAACCACAAACAGAACTCTTTGTGGGGGACTTTAGAAGGTGACTTTACTAGCGGGCTAACCTATTCTCTGTATCTGGCTCGTGCTCCATCGTGGTCGGCCTGAAGTTGTGACTTTCATCCGGTCTTGCACTATCAGATAACCGGAGTGGAGCTTTGTGCTTTTAGGAGCCATACTTACCATAAATCTTTGAAATTGCATATCCCCTGTTCTATTTATTGGATATTTGTTGTCTTGGTGTCAAATAATTGTTAGACCTGAAAGTTTTAGGGTGTTTTTAGCCCCAATATTTTGCCTACCTCCTCCACTTTTCTGACCTTGTTTTGCTGGCTTTGGGACTCTGTGCAATTTACCACTGCTAACCAGTGCTCATGTGCTTGTGTTCCTTCCCCTAAAAATTGTAACATTGTTTTATCTCCAATTGGCATATTTAATTTACTCATAAATCCCTAATAAAGTGGTACTATGTGCACCCAGGGCCGGTAAATAAAATGCTGCTAGTGGGCCTGCAGCACTGATTTTGCCACCAACTTAAGCAGCCCTTTAACCATATCTCTGGCCTGTCATTGCAGAGCCTGTGTGGGCAGTTTTACATTGACAGGTTGACCTGGCAAATTAACCCTTTTGCCAGGCCCTAACCATCCCTTTGTATACAAATAGGTCACCCCTAAGGTAGGCCCTGGATAAACCAGAGGGCAGGGTTCAATGTATTTAAAAGGCAGAACATGTACTTTTAAGTTTCACATGTAATGTTAGGGAAAAACTCCCAAAGTCTTTCTTCACTACTGCATGGCCTATCTCTCCTATAGGATAACATTGGGATTACCTTATTACAACTTGTATGTGTAATTCACAATTTTGAAGAGATAAACTTTTCAAGTTTGGTGCCTCTGGAATCACAATTTAAAATCATAACTTATGGTGAAGTTGGATTTTAAATTGTAATTCTGACAATGCCACTTTCTTTCTTCGTTTAGCCACATGGTTCCTGTTGCCTGTCTCTGATCACGTGTCTGGGGTGGGTCACAGTTGGGCTTTATGTGTCCTGTCTCCACACAAGGGACTACATAACCCCATGTAGTGAGTCTGGAGCCATGGCAGGAAGGGCAGGCCCTATGTGCACTTTAAAGCCCTGTCTTTGAAGTCTCCCTCACTTCAATGGCCCAGCTGGGTATAAGTACTGGACCTCTGACACTACCACTTCAGTACACTTCTGGACTTGTAACTACTCTGCAAGGAAGATGGAATCTGCTGGACTGCTGCTTAGCTGGACTTCTCCCTTTCTGTGCTGTCCTGCTGCTTGATGCTTCTTGCTGAAGTGAGAAGGACTGGACCTGCATCATTTGACCCCAAAATGACTCCAAGGGCTAGCTGACTACACTCCTGATCAGGCGTCAAAGGGACATAGAAGACTTTAAACCACTCTGCTCCTGCACCTAGACTCTGCCATCTGTCAATCTGCCCTGCCAAGTGGTGGCATTGCAGTTCTGGACCTTTGGAAGTGGGCCTAAGGTGTTCGCTCCAGTGGAACCGATGCATCCTATGTTGGAGGACAGACTCGACGAATCGCCACCGTTGCCAGGATCAGAACCAACTTTATTGAGACCAGCATATCAGCATTGGAACTGTCACTGTGACGTTTTTCCTGTGCAAGCTCCTCACATCCTCATTGATGGCAGCCTCGACAAGGAGGCCGAGACTCTGCATCACAGCCTCTAGGTTCACCAGAACTGACGTATTGCCTCTACTGCACCATGCATCCTCAACTCTGGTCTTCGCATCTCAAGCCCCGGCATCTGAATCCTCAATGTCGACACAACATGAACTCACACCACAGCCTCCCCGCATCTGAGAACCAATGCATCGCCACTGCTGTGTGGAGCAGAACCAACACCATCAACTCTACTGAGTGGTCCGGAACCGACGCAACACTCTGCAACCAGGATTTAAGGTACTTTAGTTCAGTGGGCCTAACTGGGCCCCTGTAGCCAGCCCATGCTCCATTGCGGTCAGCCTCAACTTTTGACTTTGTCCCGCTCCGATGCAACCAGATATCCCCAGTTAGCGCTTCTTGATTATAAGCGCTATTTTACAGTATATTCTTTAAAAAATCATAACTCAAGATCCACTTATTGGATTTTTGTTGTTTTGGTCTTGTTTTATTTCTTAGTATTTTTCCATTTTCCTAAGCTGGTGTGGAATCTTTTTGTGTGGTGGTTTCAGTGCTCTAGTGTTTGAAGTGTTGCACAAATACATAACACTCTGCCTCCAAGTTAAGCCTGACAACTCTATTCCAAGCTACTAGAGGGTGAGCAAAAGTGAATTTAGGGTTTACCTGATGCTTACCCTGACTAGGACTGTGGTTGCTGTTTGACTAAGGTTTACACCTCAGTCATCCAACAACCCAATTTCTAACAATAGTGTATTAACGGGCAAATTTACAAGCCCCTTGTGCCACCTTGCTCAGCCCTAGCTTCATTTTTTTACACTAAGGCGGTGTTAAAAAGGCCTTTCTCCGTGTTTACAAAGTGGCTCAATTCTTGTATTGTGTCACTTTGTAAACCCTTCTGCCACATTGGTATAGGTATAATGTATGCAAGGGGGGAGAGTTCCGACGAACGGAGGCCGGAAAAAGATTGTGCAGTGAAATTTACAACATTTCAGTGCGTCATTTTTTCTGTCATTTTCAATGCCTGCTCAGAGCAGGCATTAAAATGGTGCACACCTTTTAGTTAATGGGCTTCCCTGTCCTTTGCTGCAATTGCGTCAACATTTTTTATGCTGGTGCAGCAAAGCACCACAATAGCATAAAAAATGTGATGCTATTGTCCTAACAACCGGTATGGTGTGCCGTTTTGTAAATATGGCACAGCCATGGTGTCATTAGGTGGGGCTGAGGCAACACAAGAAAAGTGGTGCATTGGAACCGATGCGCCACTTGCTTGTAAATATGTGTGTTAGACCTGTCAGCTCTTGGCTGGGTTTCCACTGTCTTTTTTGCTTCTGACCTACTTTTATGATCATGTGTTGAGCTTTGTTTTTGCTGGCCTTAGGACTCTGGGCACTTTACCACTGCTGATCAGTGCTAAAGTGCAAGTGCTCTCTGTCTAAAGTGTATTGGTGATTGGTCCCTCCATGATTGCCACATTTCATTTACTAGTAAGTCCCTAGAAAAGTGCACTAGTGTGCCCAGGTCCTGTATATCAAATGCTACTAGTAAGCCTGCAGCACTGATTGTGCCACCCACATGAGAAGCTCTGTAAACATGTCTCAGATCGGCCACTGCAGTGTCTGAGTGTGCAGTTTTAACTGCCAGTAAAACCTTCCCTTTTACTACATGTAAGTCACCCCTAAGGTAGGCCTAAGGCAGCCCCGTAGGCAGGGTGCAGTGCATATAAAAGGTAGCTGATGTACTAGTGTGTTTTACATGTCCTGATAGTGAAATACTGCTAAATTTGGTTTCCATTATTGCAAGGCCTATCTCTCCCATAGTGTTCCATGGGGATTGCTTGAAATATCTTCTAAGTGTAGTTTCCCATTGGGAGCAGATGGAGATTTGGAGTTTGGGGTCTATGAACTCGCAATTTGAAAATACATTTTTTGTAAAGTTGGTTTTTAGATTGTCAGTTTGAAAATAACACTTTTAGAACATAGGTATTTTCTTGCTTAACAATTCTGTGCCTCTGCCTAGCTGCTGAACACACATCTCGGTCAGACTGATGTTGGGCTGTTTGTGAATTCACTCTAGACAGTGACGCAAAGGGAACTGAGGTATGTCCTGTATATCCTGATGAGTCTTCCTGGGATAAAGTGGGAGGGAGGAGTTCACACCTGCACTTAAAAGGACAGTGCCTGTCCTCACACAATACAGTCTCCAGCCCTAGAGTGTGGCAGGGCAAGCAAGAGACAGGGTCTTGTACACTGCAAAGACTTTCCTTTGAAGTTTGCCTACTTTGAAGGCAGAAATGAGCATATTATATAAGTATTGAACTGCTGACCCAACAACTTTAAATTACTTCGGGATCAAGAGCAACTTCTGCAAAGGAGAAAAGCTTGACCTGCCACTCTGCCTATTGCTTTGCTGTGCCCGCCTGCTGCTGCTTTTGCCTTAAGAGGGAAAGGACTGGACTTTGCTTTCTGAAATCCTGCTTGCAAAGTTTCTTCAAGAGCTTGGACTTAGCCTGCTTCCTGTTCCGAAGTCTCAGGGCCATCAAAGACTTCATCTGCCAGAATCTGGGCTCTCTTGCTGAGACCTTTACCATGCCAAGTGGTGCCACATCCAGTCCCTGAGCCCTTGAAAGGAGAAGCTGGTGAACCCAAGGTGAAAATCCACACACCGGAGCCGAGCGTCAGAAAAATCGATGCAGTACCTGCACCACGGCTGAAAAACGGACGCAACGCCGCTGAAATCAAGGCATCGCCAGTGAAATCGACGCATCGGCAGTACAGTGCGGATTCATCGTTGCCGTGCATTTGGATTTTCCAGGCATTGTCCCTGGGTGTCAATCCTTCAACTTCACCACATGGACCTGCGACTGCCTGGCCTGAAATCAACACATCGCTTACCTGGCGGGGAAAGACTTGACGTACAGCCTCACTTGCAAGCAAGGAATTGGCACATCACCTGCTTTTCTGATGCACCCTCGCCCGTGCGACTTTATTTTTGACACATACCAGGTACTTTGTGCTAAAACAACGCAGTCATTGATTCTTCAGGATTGACTCTTTTTTTAACTTTAAAGATTTGATATTGTTAATTGTGTATGTTGGATTGTTGTTGTTTGGTCTTGTTTGATTTAGATAAATATTAGCTATTTTTCTAAACTAGTGTGGCATCTTTTTGTGGTGTTTTCGCTGTGTTACTGCATGTGTTTGTACAAATACTTTACACATTGCCTCTGAGATAAACCTGACTGTTTGTGTCAAATTACCAAGGGGGTGAGCAGGGGGTTATGTGAGCTGTGTACTTCCCCTGCCCAGACTAGAGTGAGGGTCCCTACTTGGACAGGGTGTAAACTGACTACCAACTAGAAACCCCATTTCCAACAATGCCCCTAAATTTGTATCTAATTTTCTAAATTGGCTTGGGGTTTTACTTGCATTGTGTTTTAATTTTATTACTGTTTGTGTGCTCCATAAATAGTTTACACATTGTCTCTAAGTTAAGACTGAATACTTTTGTGCCAAGCTACCAGAGGGCTAAGCACAGGTTAATTTTGTGACTTCACCCTGATGAGGATTGTGGCCCTGGCTTTGAAAAGGTTCACACCCTTCTCAACCAACAACCCAATTTCTTCACACATTTGCATTGATGGAAAAATGCGTCCTCTTCATTTGTGGAATTCAGACAGATTTCGACACCAGAAGCACACACTAAGACCGTCTTCTCAATTTGCATAAACTTGTAAGGCATGCAAATACCTAATTCCAAGCCTTCTGACTGGCTGAGCCAATCTCAGCATTCCACAGAGCATGGTAATGTTGTTCTTTCCATTCTAGAGGACCAACTGCTCTTTCCCTTCATATTCCATAACGGAAGTACATTCGTCCAAAAATCGACCCCTTCGAATGTGCAACTGAAGATTGATGCTTCTGACAGCAAGAACATGTTGAAAGAGAACTAAAATTGAAGGTAACGTTTGAGTGAATTAAATTGATTTCAACAGCTTTGTGAGCACAGAAAAATTGAAATATTTTTGTGTTAAATCTGTTACTGCTATCAGACGTCAGATCCACGAGCCTAAAGTTAGATTTTGTTAAATGACTGCGGTCACAGATTTGTTCTTGCTCGTAGAAACAAATCGTGAAAGGCATGACTTGGCGCAGCCGGCGCACAGCTGTAAATTACATTTTGCCCTCAATTTGATATAAAACAATCTTGCGTTTGTATATTTGGACTGCGTGCTCGCAGTGATCTCAATTGGACTGGTAACACCATCACAGATTTTGGCAGATATTGCTGGCCCCTGGTGGGGTTTTCTCTGGGCTGAGGCCGAAGACGCCGTGTGAGTAAGACTTTGATTGTGCTCTCTGCCTTCTGTCTAGCTCGCAGGCGGTTTGAAGGCTCTGTTTTGAATAGGACCCAATAGGCAGTAAGGCATGTGGTCTGGCACCGTGCTGCAGCGGCACTGATGTGTGGTATTTCTTGAGTCTGTACTCGTTTTGACTGTTGGGGTTTTGTAAGCCAGGACGCTCCCTAACCTGAGCTTTTGCTGCTGCTTGGTGACTAAGAACAATACAAATTTCTTTTGAAGAATTTGTTTACTTGCTGACAAAGAGGTATTCTTTGCTTTTCCAGCAAGCAGCTTAGTGGGGCAGTACTCAACTGGAGTCGAATCTGACATTAGGGCCCATATTTATACTTTTTGACGCAAAACTGCGCTAACGCAGTTTTGCGTCAAAAAAATGAGCGCCGGCTAACGCCATTCTGAAGCGCCATGCGGGCGCCGTATTTATTGAATGACGTTAGCCGGCGTTAGCCGCCGGCGCCGTCTGGTGTGCGTTAAAAAAAACGACGTACACCAGGCAGCGCCGGCGTAGGGGGATATGGGGCTTGGGCATCAAGAAATGGGGCAAGTCAGGTTGAGGCAATTTTTTCGCCTCAACCCGATTTGTGCCATTTTTTTTTCACTCCCAACCCCCATAGAAATGACTCCTGTCTTAGCAAATACAGGAGTCATGCCCCCTTGCCCAATGGCCATGCCCAGGGGACTTCTGTCCCCTGGGCATGGTCATTGGGCATAGTGGCATGTAGGGGGGCACAAATCAGGCCCCCCTATGCCACAAAAAAAAAAAAAAAAAACTTACCTGAACTTACCTTAATGTCCCTGGGATGGGTCCCTCCAGCCTTGGGTGTCCTCCTGGGGTGGGCAAGGGTGACAGGGGGTGTCCCTGGGGGCATGGGAGGGCACCTCTGGGCTCCTTCAGAGCCCACAGGTCCCTTAACACCTGCCTTTTGCAGGCGCTAAAAAACGGCGCAAAAGCGGCCGCACGTCATTTTTTTTGACCCGCCCACTCCCGGGCGTGAATTTTGCCCGGGAGTATAAATCCGATGCACATGCCTCGGAGTCGATTTTTTAGACGGGAACGCCTACCTTGCATATAATTAACGCAAAGTAGGTGTCCACGCTAAAAAATGACGCTAACTCCATGGACTTTGGCGCTAGACGCGTCTAACGCCAAAGTATAAATATGGAGTTAGTTTTGCGTCGGAATTGCGTAAAAAAAAACGACGCAATTCCGGCGCAAACGGAGTATAAATATGCCCCTAGATCTCATCTTTTCATTTTTTCACGTAGCGCAACGCAGCAAGCAATCTTTCTTTACTGCGTTAAAGGGCATGAGTGCACCATATTTAACATTATACAGCGCATTCCTGCCCTTTCCTAGCACTGGCACACTTTTGGCTACCTAGCGCCAACCCAAGCACCCTTGCGTCATGGTGCAATGGGTGCCTTTGTTGTAGGCAAGATCGTTTTTGTGCAGGAACTGCACAAAAACAATTCTCAGATATTTCTCCTTGTTACGCCTCACCTGGGGAGGCGTAGCAGTTTGATTCATTCCCAGGTCTACCACTAATGGTAAATCTGGGAATGCACCAAAATCCATGGGTGGATTTGTGGGAACTCCGCCCACAGAATGTCTTCCTGGAGTAGAGTAACGCAAGGCAGTGATTTGTGCTGCTTTGTGTTACTCCAGATTTATGAAGCCATGCAGGTGGCCTTGCGTGGCTTGATAAATGTGACTTCAGTGTTTTGTCGCCTTTGGGCCTCCTTGCATGATGCAAGGGTGATGCAACACTATGATAAATCTGGCACTAGAAGTAAATGTAGAGGTCAGGATTTTGTAGCAGTGATACTGTGGCAAGGTGACAGGAAAACCATTAAATGTGCATATTATGTATATCTAAATTCACTATATTTAAATGTACCTCTTAAGGATATCCTGAAAATGTGGCATTGATTGGTCCTTAAGGATGAATAAGTACTACTAAATTGTACACTACTGTAGTAAACTTTAGGACTAAATTTGTCTGTAGGAGCTAATAACAGTTTCCTTCGCTGGAGAGCTGAGTTATATATGAGCCAAATAATGACTATACCGAGGGTGGCTGCCTTGTTTTTAAGTCAAACGTGAACAGTGCTCTCTTAGGCTTTCTTCCTACTACATGGTCCTTGACTTGGAGTCTAGTGACTGCAGGGGGTCCACAAAGTATAATCAGGGGGCCCATTTTGCTTAGAAAAATGTATAGTATTAATAGGTCAATAAAGATTTCATAAATGAAGAAGCAAAATGTACAGGTCAAAATATTAAAACGTTGTGTAAATGTGAAGGAATTTGAAATTGGAGGCTAACAATTACAGTAGTCTACCGAGATTGATTAGTGGGAGAAGTACACGTGCAACAAGCAGAATATAATATGGACAAAGAGTGGCCTCAATAGAATTTAGAAAAGTTCCAACCTGCCTATTAAAATGTTGATTTTTTAATATTTGTTTGTGAATTAAGTAAAACATTTAATAATTTGTGAATTTGTTTGATGAAAGCTTGTTTCTGTATTTTTGTGCATTGTTTTTCCATTCACATCATCGAAAACCCTAAAGCAGGGGCCCTTCACTTCCAGGAGTGACTCCATGGAAGTCCATGGATTCCAAAACTCATTGATTGGGGATCTCTAGGTGCCAGTAAGGATTAAGTTGGGGTTCACAGAAAAGGTTAAGAGCCACTGCCCTAGAGCACCCACAACTGCTCTCAACAAAGATGTATCCACAGCTAAACATCACATCAGACACTATGGGTGGTATTTCTATTGAAGTACACTGATTATTCCGAATCTTCGGGTGAAATGCAGATTTGTGGCAACCTTAGATAGGGCAAGTATGCGTCTGATGTTGAGAGGGTCAGGAGCAGTTGTCAGAGTGGTTTTGAGAAAAAAGTTGAAAGATTTCCTTGATGCAAGGTTTCTGTTTTCAGCAATCGATTGCAAATGGCTGTCAGCAAAGTAATCTATTACAGATAACTTCTATAAAAAGTGGCTTTTGCTATCTGGGAACATAGGGCCAGATGCATCAAAGATCCGTTTTGCATTTCTTAAATAGCGAATTTTAAGAAATCGCTATTTAAGAAATGCAAAATGGGATGTATGAAATTTGCGATCCGGTAATAGCGATTTCCTAAAATTCGCAATCGCTATTACCGAATCGCAATTAGAGAATGCAACTCTATTCATCCCTATGGGCCTATGTAGGTGTGAGTGGTTTTGCATTTCCCAATTTGCAAATTCCAGTTAGGAATTTGCAAATTAGGTAATGCAAACCCCAGGGTGCTAGGGGCCTAAGGGCCCCTCTGATGCACCCCCAAAAAATATTTGCGGACATGTGAAGCACACACATGCCCTACGGGCATGTGTGTGCTACATGTCATTTTTAAAAATGCAATTATAATGCATTTTTAAAAATTGCACATGCTTACTGCCAAACTTGAGTTTGTGGTATTTGCATTTCCTAAATGCCCAATTTGCATTTAGGAAATGCTTGATACATATGCTTTAGATGCATTAGTTTTGCCTGATCCACAGGCTGGCACAGCACTTTAAGCCCACTTTCAGGGGTGCCGAACTGAGGTGGCACCACTTGGCAGGGCAGACTCACAGATGGGAGTGTCCGGGTGCAGAGACAAGGCTGTAACTTCAGGTCAGGAGGCCAACCAACTAGCCCTTGGAGTCACTCTGGGTCCAAAAGATGCAAGTCCAGTCCTTCTCACCCAGGCAAGAGGGCAGCAGGCAGCGGGTCAGCAAAGCAATGCAGGAGTCCAGCAGAGCGTAGTCCAGCAGAGGGGCAGTCTTTCAGCACCATAGCAGTTCTTCTTCCTGGCAGAGTAGTTACAGGTCTAGAAGTGTACTGAAGTGGTGGTGTCCAAGGTTCAGTATTTATACGCAGTTGTGCCTATGAAGTGGGGAGAAGCTTCCAGTGGCATGCCCTTGAAGTGCATAGATGACCTGTCTTGCCCTGCCCTGGCTCCAGACCAACTACAGGGAGTATGCAGCCCTTTGTGTGGAGACAGGACACAGTCTGTTCAGGTGTAAGTGAGGCTTAGTCCTACTCCTCCCTCCCACCCTACCAGGGATGGCTCATTCAGTCACACCTAATTTCCCATTGTGTGTGGCTATCGCAAAGGAATACATAAAGCCCCACTGCTAACTACACAGTCATGTAACCAGAGACAGGCTGAAGTCACCAAATGGCTCTGGTTGTGTCATTTCTGACCCACGCAATAAAGGTGATGCGTCAGTTGTGTTCCTCACAACAGCAGCGATTCGTAGATTCTGCCCCTGCATCAAGGGATACATCAGTTCCGCTGGAGCAAATGCCTTAGGCCAACTTCCAAGAGTCGAGGACTGGGGTGTCACCACTTAGCAGGGCAGAATCACAGATGGCAGAGTCCAGGTGCAGGAGCATGGTAGTTGGAAGTATTTTACGTCCATGAGATTTCTGATCAGGAGGCCAGTCAACTAGCCCTTGGAGTCACTCTGGGGTCAAATGATGTAGGACCAGTCCTTCTCACTCAGATAAGGAAGCAGCAGGCAGCAGGGAAGCACAGAAAAGGCAGGAGTCCAGCAAAGCAGCAGTCCCCAGAGCGGCAGTCCTTCAGCAGCAAAGCAGTTCTTCCTGGCAGAGTAGTCACAGGTCCAGGAGTGTATTGAAGTGATGGTGTCAGAGGTCCAATACTTACACACCACTTGCCCTTAAGTCCCCCTCATGTGCTGCTTCTCATATAATGAGTAACATAATACACCAGTGTGATCGTCGGAAAATCTTAAGCTCACACCTCCAGAATGCAGCACACCTAGAAAGAGGAAAAAACGAGGAGAAATAAAAATATTTCTCCTCATTACGGCTCACCAGGGGAGGCATAAGATTTTGGCGCACTCCCCGGTTTACTGGGGTTGGAAAATCTGGAAATGCATTAAAATCCTTTGGAGTTATGTGGAAACACCCACCGCAACATCCATGGAATGCCTACTTGGAGCAGAGTAAGGCAACACAGCAATTTGTGCTGCGTTGCCTTACTCCATACTTTTGAAGTGATTGAAAGTCATGCAAAGTATTTATGGTTAGTTAAGACACTGGAGAAAGAAAACGTCCGGATCACTTACCAATAATCTTTATTACTCTGAGTTGTAGTCTTCCTCGGTCCACTTCTTACTTACATGACGGAGTCATCACCCTTAGACTGATAACCTTTTTTACTATAAATTGGAAGAAGGCTTTTTTCTTTCTTTTCACACATTAGGCAGCCACTATTCTCTTTCTATTCAGAAGCCCCATCCGTTATACCTATTTCCTGGCCCCAGTCCCCTCCTGTTGAATACCAAGCACCAACACCATTGAAATGTCTGGTCATAGAGCACACAGAGGATGCTTCTGGGAGTGAGGGATGGTAGTAACAGGGACTGCGGCTAGAAAAACTAGGACTCAGAGTAATGAAGATTATAAGTAAGTTATTGGGGCATTACCTCCTTGTCCACCTTGCTCATCTCAGTCCTTACTTATATGAGGATACACCAAGTCCCAAACCTGACACCAGGTACTCAAAAGTGACAGGACACAGAACACCATATCATGCTAGAGAAAAAAGCAAACAAACCCCGCTGCAGAACAAATAGGCACTCAGAAGGATCCATAAGCAATACCAAGGAGCACCACTAAGGATAAAAAATAACCAAGAGAAGAAGGGCAAGCAACTAGTGAAAAAGGTGACAGACCAGCCAATGAAAATAAGAGAACTAATGAATGAGTGGAGAATGGCATTCCATGCCCCCAGGAGGAGAAACCATATACAAAGCTGCCAGAACAAAATAAGAAAACTGGTGAAACACATGAAGAACTCTGCCAGGCAGGAGAATAATGTTCCTGCTAGGGAATGTAAAGAGAGGATACTGCCAGAAAAAGAAAAGAATGAACCTGGAGTAACCCATGCAGAAGGAGACACATCTGCAAGAAAAACAGGCAGGAAGCAGTGTTTAATTTGTGCCAGAGATTGCGAGCGTGCCCCAACAGCAATAAATTTTGGGGTTCAGGGTATATTTGCAGAAGAAATGCTGATGAAATGAATGAAAAAGCAGAGTGAACAGAGCCACTGTTTTCTGCTTACAGCTTATGAAAAACTTCACTGATCTTTGCCACCATACCTAGCTATTCCATCTGTTCTTCACAAATGCAAAGCTAATGCTGAGGTAAATGGAACAGGGTGGCCCAGGTCAGAGGAGTTTAGTAAATCTGACAAAAGCAGCAGTATATCTGCATAGTCTCAACTCAACATATAATGATTTTCATTATGAGTATAAATTAAAACAAAGAAATCAAGCCCTGATTTTTACAGGATCATGAAACTCTCTAAAGTCCTGTTCAACTTTTTTTTTTAAAGAATGCTATAAGCTCCAGGGAAGCCCGGGACAGACAGCAATGATGCAGACCTTCCTTAAACAGAGAATAGATACCTCACTTGCACTAAAGGGGTTTGCAAACAAGTTGACAGAAAATCTAGTGACAATTCTCTAATCATCCATACAGAAGAGACTAGAAGCAAGGTGAAGAGTTTGAACAACTGCTGTAACATAACTTACCCAGAGGAAAATGGGGAATGGGGAACATGGAATCAGTGAGAAACACTGGAGTCTTGACTTATCTCTCACACATCTTGTACTTCAGATATAGACTATCTGATGCTCCCATGACAACAGCCCTTAATGATCCAGGGAAAACCAGCTAAGCTTGGTTGCACCAGGATGCCAAAATAGAGGAAGATGTTGGGAGTCAATGAATTCTGGTTAGAGGATTTGTTAGGCAAAGCGCAAGTAGCAATGCTGAGGATACATGCCCAGCAAGGGTAAAAGCAAAGAAAAAAGCAAGGGAGAAGAAAAGAGAAAAATTACAAAGGTGTGAGAACCAAGATGATGAATGAACTAATGCTAGCGGGAACCATAACTATTCAACCAAGAAAGTTGCGAGATAGTATGGTTCAGGTACTGCCCCGTCTAATGCTGTCCTTCAAGTGCAGGCCTCATCATTCTGCTTTTCTGATTGGCTTAATTATCTCTCTGCCCTTTAAGGACCTTCTCCTACTAAGTCCCAGCCTCCATAAACCAGTATTCTAGACTCTCCAGGTTTTCAAGCTAATCTGTTGACTCTGAGTAAACCTTATCTTTATGTGATGTTTTTTCCAACCCTTAAGTGTCCTTTGTTTTATCCTGGCAGTCCCTCTCAACCCTGGAGTAACCATATTACTACCCCTAGGGCAGGCATGCAAGGGAAGCGTGCATAGAGTGACCTTCACCAATCTAGAAGTATGCATGAAGGAGGATGGTTCCAAGGATCTGCCAGATTTGTCATATCCCTCGCATGCAATCAAGTATTAAAGCTTGACCCCTTCTGATCTAGAATCTAATACAAAATCAGCCTCAAATTTTGAATGTCTTTTTACTCTGGTTTCTGAGGATGGTTGTTACCTTTCCTTTTCCCTAACGAATGTGATCTTGGAAATATGAATGACTGGGTGAATCTTTCATGACCTGAAAAACGTAAGTCTAAATGCTCCAAATCTAATTTTTGTTAGGTATGCTGTGGATAGCCAGACCATGTCTTCACAGTTACAGGAAAGTGAGGGAATTCTACGTTTGAGTGCTAATTCCGGTGTAAAAAGCATTGGCTGTAATGAAATTCCTGATGACTGACTTGTGGACCTTTGACAATGTTTAAAGCAGGTCTTGTACAGGGAGGTACATTGGTGAGGGAAACAGTAGGCCATTTGTGGGGTGAAATCCATTATTATAAAAGAAAAGGAAGTATCTCAAGGAGCTATGTACAGTGTTGTTATATGCAAACTCATCCAGCAGAGACCAAGAAGCCCACTCTTCCTGATGTTGAGATATGAGGCACTATAAATATTATTCAGTAGTTTGACTGAGTCTGTCAGTCTGCCCATCCATCTGTGGATGGTAACTAGTTGTTCTCATATATTGTACCAAAATCATGACATGAGATGAGTTTCCTTATCTGTTATTATGCTCTCTGGTAGTCCGAGGAGTCTCACTAATTCCTCTAAAAATGTTGAGCCAATTCAGTAGCAGTAGGCAATGTCAGGAAATGAATTAGATGTGGTATATTGATGAGGTTGCCTCCATTTGCCCATAGCACTGTACAAGCTTGGAAGTGAGTTTAACAAATAAATTATGGATATTTGGGACACTGGTTGTCTTGATGTTGGCAAAGGTTGTAACATCTCCATGGCTTTCTTGTATGAAACCTTATTTTCATTACAAATAGTGCAATTAGAAACATCTTTGGTTACATAATTTTTTCATTTCTGACCACCAAAACATTTTTGGGACTAAGGGCCTGATTAAGACTTTGTTGGGCATGTTACTCTGTCACAAACATGACAGATACCCCTTCCTCCGTATTACAATTCCCATAGAATATAATGGGATTGTAATACGGCGGATGGGATATCTGTCACGTTTGTGACAGAGTAATCCAATCCACCAAACTCAAAATCAGTCCCTAAGTCTTGGTCTTTCTTGCTGCCAGGATGTCATGGCAAAGCTGTAATAATGTTGATTGGAACTTGTTGTCAGAAATTGTGCAGAAACAGGCCTTTAATTGTGTTGCCTGCACAAGTCATGGGTCCATGTTCACCCTCCACTGGGAACCAAAAAAAACCATTGTAGCGCTTGACTCTCTCATGGTAGCAGAGAAGAGTAATTCAGGACCATCCCAAGGGAAGTAGTAAGGGCAAGTAATCACTTTTCACTGCCACGCAATAATTGATTGTCCAGATAGTGCTTTTTCTAGAGAAAAATGAAAAGTACATTTATGACACACACACTACTAAATACTATGTGGTAATAAACAAATATACATAAGGCTGGTGGAAATACCTTTGGCAACATTACATTTGACCCTTAAAATGTTATGACCTCTAGATTCTCATTACAATACAGCACATAACCACATACGGGGATGTCCGTTTACATTAGGCCCCAGTTCAGGACTGGAATCACATGTCATGGTAATACTTCATTCCATCACTGACTTCAGTAACCATAATCCCTTTGCACTTATTCCGAATAGTCAAGCATTGTAATCCTGTTCCCACATTACCAGTACTAAAGAATGACATCCCTGCATTATCAACAATAAAGTGTGACATCCCCTTCTGTACTAACAAGTAACCAGGCATTGCAATAAGGTGCTCACATCATCATTAATAAAACATTACAGCCTTTTGGGAATATAAATTACTGTCAGCATTAAGAACCCTTCCAGTAAAGCATTGTTGACATGCTTGAATAAAGCATTGCATAAGACTATGGAGAATACCTTAAAATTAAGCATTTTCAACACACCATGTCTCTCTGTCTTTCTTAGCAAACTTTAGGCCACAGAGTGTGCAGCCATAAACTCAGCCCCTAAAGTGTGCTGACTTCCTAGCTGTACAGCAGATGGTCCAGCCTAGGGAGTGCTTGAAAACCTAAGCAATGCTCAGGGTGGTCATTCTTTGGTGGACCCTCAAGACTTAGGGTCAAAAATTTTGTAAAATTCCACTGGGTCTCTTTGAGGAAGCCAGGGTGCTTCTGCAGCCCCCATGTGCTTTATTTTCCATGTTGGTGATGGCCCTGCAATCCTGGGGTTGCCACAATCAGCATAAATGTCTTCGACAATATCAAGCTCCGCAGGGCATTACGGGGCGCTCCTTCAGGGAAACATGCATAACTTAATAGCAACTTTGCCGTTTTCTTTGTTGAAGCTGCATGGCCTCACACTGCGCAGCATACACTTTATTTTCATTTATGCTTGAGCCACCAAAACGATTGGGGCAGCTGAGGATGCCCACCCCTGGCTGACCCGCCAGCTTCCCACACGGGCGTCACTACCGCTAGAGCTGGTATTTCTTCTCCCCTGCCCACGTGGATCTCCATTTCTGTGGTAGTCACCTACTACCTAGGCACAGGGATGGATTCAGACCCACCAGTACTTGGGGACAATAGCAGCGGTCGCCCTGCAACATCCTCTTGCTGGGGCCCCTAGCCCCTCCTTCTTCATTCGGTGAGGCGCAATGGTCCTCTCCCGCTTCTAGCCACATTAGGGGCCCAGACTTAGGATCCCAGGCCCTTTGGGTACTTCTTGGGGGAGCAAAATGACGCTCCCCGATTCTTCATAGTAGCAGAGGGTCGGAGATAGGGTGCAGGGCCACCAAGGAGGATGCCAGCTTGGGATCCCCAGACCTCTTGGCTCTCTGGGGAGGGACCCCACCCACCCATGACCCCTCCCAGGATTTTAAGGACAAAATGCTCTAGCATCGACCCCTGCATTCTGCCCACCCCCAGGGGGTTAAAAATCCTCAGGCAGTGGAGCTCCATGTGCCCCAGGCCTCGCTGGGTGGGGGTCAAAAGTCAAATCCTTCTTCTGAATGTATCTTGAGCCTTGTTGAGCCAATGGCATGCTTTTGGGCTATTTTTTCCCCTGCACCAGCCTTTCTACATCTCTTCTCTTCTGGGGCTTCTCTCTGCCTTGGCACAGAAGTCCAGTTCTTCCCCTGACTAGTTCTTAGGGGGTGCAAGGAGGCCAGCTTCCTTGGTCCTGGGGAGAGCCACACTGGTCCTGGGGTCAACTGTAGTCAGAGACCTTAGTCCATATGGGCATAAAGGGGTTCCTCCTTCCTGTTGTCCATGGTTGCCATTGCCAGTCCCAGTATCCAGAGAAAAACACAATCAAGAGAGATCTCTTCCCCTTGCACAGGATCTTTTAAGTGGGACGGAGGTTTCTGGAAGCAAGGCGCATCTGGCCTATCTGAGGGTGCCACATAACCTCTCCACCCTGTCCCAGCTCTCATGCACTGCATGCTGGGGCAATTCGAAATGGCGTCACCTAGGAGTCACTAGTCACATCTCCTCAAGGGGCCTCAGCTCTGCCCCTCAGTGACATCACTGCCAGGGACTTCCCGACCAAATCCTGAAAGTGGAGTCCCCTCTGTTCTCTCCACAGGTATGGGCTCCCTACTTTGTTCAGTTGGCTTGGGCTGGCCCATCCCTAGTACAGTGTGACAGCTGATGGATTGCTGCAGATCCTTCATCCCCAACCCTTTCCTTCTCAGAAGCCGAGGGAAACACTGTTAATCACTCCCTTTGTGTGGAGGAGGCCTTTGTTCTTGCTGCTGGTAAGAAATGTAATTAACTTGACACAGCAGATAGACAAGAGGCTCTGAACCTGAGCTTAGCCATAGAAATGACAATCCTGGATGTCCCATAAGCTGTACAGATGTCTTCTTTGAACTCTCATATTTGGGTTTTTGCTACAGATCCCATCCAAGTTCAATATGTTACTGGTCTCTGTAGACCAAAGAGATGTGAATCTGCACTCTAAAGCCTTCTCCATCGGTGTATAATGGAGTGGCACAGCAGACAAGACAGTAAACCACACTGACGTTTCCTATGAGTGTACACTAAGATTATGAGGCCTATCCCAGGTCAATATCCAATCCCGCAGAGTCCCCTCTGCGTCAGGCTATCTATGTGTAGTTACAGGGCTGCACTCGACAGAAATCTCACATGCACAGCCCTCACATATGTGCACACATGTGCACACATGTTCACATCTAACAAGCCAAGTTCCCATTCCCCTTGCTGCGTCGCAGTGGCCCTATCTTAAAAGGTAGACAATGGTGGTAGACATGTGCAGTCCATTTACTGTGTATTTACTGTTGGGTGTCACCAGTTATGAGGCTCACCCAAAGTTAAACGTCAAAAACCAGGCAATCATAAAATGAAAATTCCAGGCAGATTAGCTGGGCAGAACCCATCATCTCACAGGACTGAATACTTTGTTGCTCTGGAATAGAAGTACTGCATGTGTTTGTATTCCTTTTTTATCTGATCTGTCTCCATCCACTCTGCGACATTCACCTTATTTTGTGCTTGTGTGATCTGTTCAAGAATTGCTGTTTTAGAATATCTTGGAACTTGTTTAGTAGTCAGAATACAGAGTCGGGGATCCAGTGGGGATTCTTTTCCCTTGAGCAATAATGCATCAGCTTTCCTTGTCATGTTTCTGGCCTATAGGTGACATTATGGAAGAAGTTAGACAAAGACCATCTTTCATTTCTTGCATTTAGACATTGCATTGCCTTCTGGAAACTCAGATTTGTGTGATCAATCCACCCAGTAGTAGGATGTTCTGATCCCTGCAATTAATGTCTCTAGTGAGCAAATGCCTCCTTGGTTGTTAGCAACTCTCTATCAATGATGATGTAGTCTCAGGGTCTGTTAAGATTCTTGAACTATAGACAACTGGGTACATTTTTTGGATCTCAGGATTTCTTTGTGAAAGTGTAACACCAACTATGAAGGAAGAGGCATAGGTTTCTACAAAGTAAAGTTGGGCGCAAGCAGGATGTCTTAGGATGGGTTTGGTGTCTGAAATGGGTCTGTTGTTCTATTTTCCACTGAAATGGAACATCTTTGTTAGTTAGTTCAGCAGTGAGCTTAACCACCTGTGAAAAGTTCTCAATTAAATGTCTGTAGAAAATGGCAAACCTTAACATTTTCTAAATCTGTTTCACATTTATCGGTGCTGACTTTCCAGTACAACTTGACAAGTCTTTATGCCTTGATTAGAAATTAGGAATTCTAAGAAGGATGGTTGGTTTGTTCCAAAAATGCTCTTCTCTATCTTTGCTTATGACAAATGTTTGTGAAGTTCTAGAAGTACTTCTGTCAAGTGGATCTGATGTTATGCCAAGGTTTCTGAAAATACAAGAATACCATCTAGATACCTAGACAATAATAACTGTATTTGTTGGGTGCATTCAAATAATCCAAACTACATTAATATAGTACACTCTTTTTAATTGAAATGTAGATATATACTGTACACACTGTATCTTCTCATCACTAACTAATTACACACAATCAATCATTAATAAAGGGGGCACGTGTTTCGGAGCAGAGTTCTCAACTTCTTCAGGGCTGAAATTAAATAGTGAACTAATTTATATCTGGGAATTATATTCCTGAAGTAGAACTCAACTATTGCATTGAAAATACCTACACATCATAGACTAAAAGTGGTGCAACAAAACGTATTATAGCCACTTTGTCCAAAAACACTTTCATACACAGATTAATGTATTTCACAGTTACCATAACCATACCCTAAAACACTTTAAACCCCAAAACATAGGTGTAGAAATAAAGACTATTAAACTCCCAGTTACCTATGTCTTTTTTGTATCATATGCAGAGAGATTTCCCAATGAGCTACAGTTCCTATGTTATCTGTGGACAAAAGGTTTCTCCCGGTGCGCTGAACCAATAAGAAATAAAGCACTCCATATAAATACTGAACTCAAGATTTAGATTTCCAAGAATTCCTGCAAAAATAGTATTATTTCTCGAGTTTCCTTCAAACTTGATAGGAAGAATTGGACATATTCTTAGTTATGCTCAGCTTCAGTTCATGTATTCTATTTGGACATGTACTTCTATGTAAATTGCAAAAGGTTTCCTCTGGTACTCTAAATCAATGAGAAACAAAGAATTCCATATAAATACTGAGCTTAAGATTTAGATTCCCAAGTATTCCCGCAAAGATAACATAGCTTCTCGAGTTTACCTCAAACTTGATAAGGAGTGAGCACGGATGAAAAACATATTCCTAGTTAAGCTCAGGATAAATGCTGAAACTTCCTTAGAGATCGTGCTGGCTCCTGCTGCTGGGGTGAAATATATGGACAATACATAATGAAATAAAATCATGAAAAGATTGTATCATATAAAGGTCCGCCACTAGCCTTTCTCAGTGCTAGAGTGTATGCCTAATCAATTACAACATGCAAAGAAAAGGTTGAAAGTTGAAAACTTAAATACTTTCTGCAAGTGCATGGCAGGATCGGAACTACAGTCCATGTTGTACTAATAGGTTCTCCACACAAAGACAGCAAATGGGATTACTGGTCGTGTTGCAATATAAGGGATGAATTAGTCCTCTCATGCAAATAGTATCTAGTGAAACTATACACCGTCAATTCAATTTTGTTTTCATGTAACCTCTCTGAAAAGGAAAGAAAGAGCTGCTCAGCGGGTAGCTACATGATGATGAAATATAATTACATTGAATCTTGAAAGAATATATAAGGGTCTACAACACTCACTATTAGTACTGGAGCATCTCTCTAATTAATTACATACTGAAAATAAGGACAAAGGTTCTGAAACTTAAATACTTCCTACTAATGCATTGCAGGATTGAACCTGCAGTCCATATCATGCTACTTTATTCTCCATACACAGGAAGCTAGTGGGATTCCTGGTCATATGGTGATATCCATGTTTAGTTATTCAAATAATGCACTGTTAACAAGCACTATGATCAATTTCTTACCATTACATATTCTCAAAAAACTAGTCTGCCTTTAGCTGTACAATAAGACATAAATGAGTGGTAATAGATGTCTATTACAAACTATGATATCATTTAACTTCATTTAGTCTACATAAGTGATAGCCAACATCTGGTTTTGGAATAAAAAAAAGATGAGAGCCTCGACTAGAGATACTGAGTGACAAATTAATCCCTTCTTAAGATTTCCCTTCAAATATTTCTTCAGTACAACATCTTCGTTAGGGATGAGGGGATATATTCTCCCCTGAGGTAGCTTTGCTTGAAGTTGTAGGTCAATGGTGCAATCAGAAATGTGATCGGGTGGCAAGTTTTTAGCTTCCTTTTTAATGAATACATTTCTGAACTCCAGGTAAGCTGGTGAGATATGACCATTGTTATATGGTTCCTATGAATTAAGCAGAGCTGCACATTAGGTCAACATGAACTTCAGAATATAGGGTGTTAGGGCCTGATTTACATCTAGGCAGTAATGGTCCTGCAGTCAATTTTTCCATCGGATTTTCCCTTTGCTGCCTTGATGGTCCACCCATTCAATTTAGATGTTGGCGGTCCCATAGACAGAACACCGCCGATACACCGGCATCACTGCCATGAATCTTCACCCACGTCGACTGCACCATAGGCAAAAGTGTCTAGCGGGAGGGACTCCAGCCACTTTTACCGCTGAGCCAATAATGATGAGCCTTCCCGCCGTAAATGTGGTGGCCAAACCTCCACACCCGAGTTGGCAAAATGAGAGAGATAAAACCACAAAACGTACTTTTTTTTACGTTTTTCATTTTCTGCAGCCATGAACCTGATTATACAAGTCCTACCACTGCTACTGCCCTTGGACCAAAATAATAATCAACCCCCTTGTCTCCGGAACAGAAGGTAAATCACTGTATTACCTGTCACCCTCAGAATTGTCGGTGTACATTAGCACTGGACTCATGCATGTTTAAAAAATATTTGCACGCAATAGTACAATGATGTGCAATGCATATATGTGTGTAATGTCGTAGTTTGATACAACTAAAAAAAAATACACCTCTGTATATTAGTAACACCCACCTATCTGGTACTAACTGCTCTCATGGCAATGGACACCTACACAAAAAGTCACATAAATCCAAGACAGAAACGTATCTATACAAGTGTGTGCAATAATTTACCTAAAACTACCATAACCTTTACATAAACAGGACACCTACGTTGAACAACATAAACCCAATAGAAAAGTAGCAATTGCACTAAACAATGGTAGCAGTGAATGTACACAGAATGTACAACCAATGGTAACTTAAATTCCAAACTTGTCAGGGATGTATGACGGTCACATTTCTCATTGGTATGTGTAATTTCTGTCAAACCCTATTTGTGTTTTATCTCTAAAGTGTCATTTTCCCTGTGTAATGCTTATATGTATATTAGGAACACATCCTATTAAAATAAACACACATGCATTCTCCAGGCCAAATAAGAGACACATTTACAATTTTGGTGTAAGTGGCCAGCAGCATAATGAAAACTTGCACCAAAAATAACATGTCCATCACAAATGTACAACAGAGGGGGGTGGGGCCAAGAAGGCGATGGAGCTGGAAGTGTAACTCCCGAGCTCCTAGCCAGCCCATACAGCATCCTACCTTAATCCTTGCCATTGTGCCACTGAAACTAGGATATTGTTGCCCTGACTGCGGACCGCCCCGGGGGACATTGCTGTGGTGTGAGAGATCTATCCTTCACCCAGAGGCACTGGATAACCCAGGAGGTGGTGGCTGAGGGACCCTGGGGCCTACTGATATGACTGACTCCCTGGCTGGGGAAAAAGGAAACCCCCTCCATCGAGAGGAGATAACTGGTGTTGACAGCAAGCTGCAGGGTGGGGGATAGGAGGATCTTTCCTGCTGCCGCTCAAGGCCACTTGCCCTGGTCCTGGGGCTCAGCCAACATTGGAATAGCCTGCTCCAACATGCTCGCTCCACTTCGGGAGCTGGGTGAGGTAGCTACAGTGGGGACAGTCCTGAGCCTCTCCTTGGTCTGTCTGGGTGGGGTGAGCGGGCTGGACTGCCCAGCCTCCTCTCCCCCCCGGGGCCAGAGACTTTCAAGGTGGAGGCCTTTGACTGGTGCTGCAGCAGGGGAGCACGCTGAGCACTCCGGCTGCGACATTAAACTGGGCCAAGTCGCAGTGGGCTGCCGCTTGAGTTTGGGTACAGTGGCCCAGTCAGGAGCACTGAGAAGCCAAGCTGGGGCCAGCCACAGGCCTGCTGTAGGGCCGAGACAAAACGTGGTGGGCCCTTGCTGATCCCTTGGCATCCCTGCTCCCCAATGGACAACTTACTTGAAGAGGAACAATGACATAACTGCTCCACAACCAACACTCATAGGAGCCTGAGACAACTTTGGGGAAGCCCTCACCTTACACCTGAACACCTTACCTAACACCTCATCCAATACAAATGTACCTGGCATGGCAGACCCTCTATGAGATACTGGAGAGTATGAGAACATGGTCCCCTCAGGCCGCTGGAAGGAGTCCGAGACCCACTGGGCTGTACGCCCACTAGTTGAAGTCTCCCCATTGACGGACAGCTCACCTCTTCCTGCCGGGATTGCCTAGGTGGTTGGCAGATGGGGAGAATGTAGAGGCACCGGACAGTTGTTGGAGTTGGGACTGGTGGATTCCAGACCCCGGGCGCAGCCTTGGCTGCTTACTGCTAGGCACGTCCCACCTGCCATGTGAAGACCTTGTGGCACCGTGCAGCATCCTGAAGCTACCCCTTGGCAGTCCTAATGGTTAAGGACAGGGATTCCAAGTCCTCCTGCAATGGTAGCGTCTCCCGCCTCTGCCGGAACCTGCCCGACAATGCTACCCTCTTCTAGGCCAAACAGTCTTTCTGGGAGGCGCTGGAGAAAAAGGTTGGTGAGGTGCGCTCAAAAGTCACCTTGCTGCGTCAAGTTCTCTGGAATGTAGCTAAGAGGGTCACCTCCATAGAGTTGAGGATCTCAGGCCTGGAAGACATGGTCACTACACTTCGCAAAGATGTCGCCAAAATATGAGATACCAACAAAGGAATTTGGTGGCGACTTGAAGATGCTGAAAGCCACACTTGCCGAAACAACCTTCGCTTTGTGGGATTTTCCGGGGGACTTGAAGGACCCGACATGGTACAGTTCCTGGACACCTGGCTGTGTTTCTTCCTCCCCAGGACAGGTTTTCCTCCTGCTTTGTCATAGAAAAACTACACTGCCCTCTGGGGAGCAGTACCCCAACTGGAGCCCCCCCTCGGATGGTAATCGCATGATTCCTGAACTTCTAGGATACAGACATGATCTTGATGGAAGGATGTAACCTGGGGAAAATGCGCCACGAAAACTCAAAAATATTTATATTCCCTGATTATACCAGAGATGTGCAAAAGCAGAAGTGTACCTTTGATGAAGTCAATGCAACATTGTGAGTCCTGCAGATACAATACATGCTAATATTCCCAGCCAAGCTCAAAGTGTTGTATCAGGGAAAATCCTTCTTCTTCCTGATACTAGAGGAGGCCTGGACTTGGCTGGAGGGGTGCCCCAACCGGCAGCACCACCCTGAAGTGGGGGACAACTTCTGTCCTTATGCAATGGAGGGGGCCTGACCCAAGGTGAGCTGACGAGCCACAACAAGACACTGACACGCCATGGCGGAGACCGGAACCCCCGAGCGATCCCTAATTTCCTTGGTCCCGGTGGGAGGGCGACTGAAAACACCACATCAGAGTACATATCCACGGATGAGACACTGGAGGGGGGGTGGTGGGTCCTCACCCTCTAGTGGCGGTGATCACTGCTCTTGAGGAAGACCCGGGGAACAGCCTCCTGCCTGACACTAGCGCGGAACCACCACCGATACCATGAATTACACTTTGGCACAATATCTGGGGCCTGATGACGGAGAACTACTACCATCTACATCCCTCTGTAGCCAGACCCCAAAACTCGGAGACAAATCTATCAGGTTAATTCTACTGAGTCATAGTTGTCAAAGACAACTGACCTTGTAGTAGTTGATTTGGTGTTTCTGAGAAAAAGTTTTGGACAGGTACGGTGAGATACAGGCCTCTCAGACTCTTCTGTCGAGTAGTTTATTGTTTTATGCAGCTGGGTTTCACTCATTGGGATCTTTGTGGGGTGCTGAGGTGGGAGGGGAGCAACAGGGTTGATAGATGGGTTTTTAGCTATAAAGTTCAAGGGATACCTTTATGCCGACTAGCGCCCTTGCAAGACTTGAACACTGAGTCAATCAGAAAGGTGAACTTGAGGGCACACAGATTGTGGTGTGGCCCTGAGTGAGAGCACACACACAGTCCCTATTGCACGACACCGTCCAAGCTGCCTCCCAGCCCTTGGTGTTTCCTATCCTTTCACACACAAGCAACATGAATATCCCTCTAACGGAAGATAAGCCAATTTCAGCCTTATCATTGAACTTAAGTGGCCTAGGGAACATGGTCAAAAGAAGGTTATTCTCCCAATATATAAAGCACATTCAACCTTCAGTGGTACTCTTACAGGGAAAGCGCCTTCAGGGGTCACAGTGTAAATTTCTGGAAAGCGGAGCCTACATGACACTTGCTCATGAGGGGCACACATCTGGATCTAGAGGGATTGCTATTCTTGTTAAGAAAAACCCACCCTTTACAATTACAATGGGTAGACCCACTAGGTTGTTTTATTGATATAAAAGAGTTCTGGCAACATACTGATGTCACATTGGTTAGCTTGCACACACCCTCCGTGACTGCATGCCCCCACACTTGAGAAAGTAGCTAACATTCTACTGGAGGCAGAGTCCTCGCTACACATAGTAAGTGGAGACTTTAATGATGTGATGAGACCAGACTGGGATAGGTTAAACCCAACAAGTGTGTACACCCATACTAACCCCCTTGTGGCTTTCAAAAACACTCTGGGACTTTCTGACCTATGGAGACAGGCACACCCTGATGATAGGAGCTATTCCGTCATCTAGCTTTGGGGGGCCTTAGGATAGCCAAGTGCTTTACAAATATCATATCATATCATACTCCTATTTTTAGGGAGCTCAGAGAGCCTTCTCTTGCTTGGACTCTATCCAGACCCAGGCAGGGGAAGTAGGCACGATACTACAGAAAGATAACCTTACCCGGGGTCTGTCCGATCACTCACCCTTGGTGCGGGTGGGCAGAGGGGCCACAGGTAGGGCCAGCTTGAGAATGAATGATTGGGACTTGCCGGAACGGTACTGGTCAGTCTTAGGGTGGACACAGAACTATACTTTAAAGAAAATGAGGAATCTGTCACCTTCAAAATGGTTCTTTAGGAAGCCTACAGAACAGTCTGTCGGGATCCGGCACAAAACCTTAATTTTTCAGAAGAGAAGGAAAACATTCAGCTTCTTGGAACATCTGGAGAACCAGCTGTTGGTACTCAAGTATTCAATGGGCTCAGAGCCTGACCCCTCAACCCTTGCACTTCTTACGGAGGAATACAGCGCTCTGGCCCTGGAAAGAGGCAAAAATCAAATGCTTTGGACCCTCCAAAGATTATACTACACTTGGGATAAAACCGGCAAATTGCTAGCATGGCTAGGGCGAAAGAAGGTAGAGGCTAGATGCGTCTACCAAATAGTCAAGTTCGGGGGGAAGGTAGTGGAATCCAACAGAGACATTGCAGACGCCTTCTCTTGTTACTACCAGGAGCTGTACAGGGCCAGACTGCTGCAACCAACATGATAGATAGTAGCATATCTAGAATCAATCACAACACCTTCCTTGGATGACGAGGCCTGAGAAGCACTCGATGCTGAGATAACACTAGAAGAAGTCCGAGCCGCTATGGCCAAACTTAAATACAATAAAACCCTGGGGGCCGATGGAATTTCTGCGGAATTCTACAAGAAATAAAGGGACCTCCTGGGACCTCATCTCCTCAACATGTTCTTGGAAGCAGGCCAGATGCGGGCCCTTCCCCCAGACCTCATGCGGGCAACCATGCTAGTGATACACAAAGACAGCAAACCCAGGGAGAGCTGTGGGTCCTACCATCCGATTTCCCTGCTAAATCCTGACATTAAAATACTTGTCACAATATTAGCCACTAGACTCATTCAAGTTATCACACCAGTTATATACTGAGGCCAATCGGGCTCTATGCCCAGAAGGTCCACCCTCTACAATCCAAGGCACACCCACAATTGGCTGAATAAAAATAAAAGACCAACCGGCACCACACATTTTGCGAGATGGCCTTTGAGGAGAAGATCTTGCTATACTCAGATGACTTACTCCTATACATCACCAGACCACCCCTGTCCCTCCTGTTACTTTTTCAGCTGTTAGAGGGATACAGGGGATACTCAGGATAGCGCATTAATTGGGATAAGTCTATGCTGTATCTACCACAGGGAAGTGCTGTGCACCTCCCTCCCTCTTCGCTTGATGCATACGACCCTTGGGTTTAAATACCTTGGAATATTCCTGACTTTACAAAAAGAGATATGCTTCAAACGCAACTTAGGAAGAGTTATTAGCTCCAGCCAAGATGACATGAGAGATGGTGAGAGCTACCCCTCATGTTACTGAGTAAAGCTATGTTTAAAATGATTTCATTGCCCAAGCTACTCTACGTCCTTCAAGACACCTACTACCCGATCCCTCATGAGGCCTTCACCACTATAGAAGGGAACCTACAGACATTGCTATGGGAGGGTAGACACCTCAGGGTAGCCTTCACAACTTTTCAATTCAACCAATACAATGGCAGAATCGCTCTGCCGGATATGCGTGCCTTCTACTGGACATCTCACCTCATCAACCTGAACGACTAGCTAGTTTTTCACACCCCAGGATCACCCTAGCTTGAGGCTGTAGAGATCCCAGTATGCCTGGAGATCCTGCAGTCACTATCTATATAGGGGCCGAGGGATGCAACATCTCCTTCAAGCCACCTGGGTAGGACTTATGGCCTGGGATAAAGCCACAAAATCCATTGGTTGGCATGGTAAGCCCACAAGAGAAACGCCGATATGGGAGGAGAGATGGCTTCCCGTAATGAACAAATCGAAAATATTCAGGTCATGGGACCTAATAGGGATTTCCAAACTGGGCGATCTTATTGAGGATGGTGACATTATGCCCTTCTCCTTGCTTCAGTGGGAATACAAAATGAACAGAAACCAATTCCTAAAATATGCACAGCTGCAGCATGCATGGAAGGCAGAAGGTGCTTTTTACCTTCCAATTTTAAAATGTTAATACATGTCGTAACTGTAAGTGATCACTGCTGCCTTGATTTAGGTTTAGCTTAGTAATCATGAATCAATGTATATGCCTCTTACTGAGAACGATTTCCTTTGTTTGCAAAGATTTTAAATAATCACACAATAAAAGCTTTTACACTGGTAAAAACAGGAAAACTTGGCAGAAGGTGAGGGTATCCCTGACTTCGCTCCATTAGAGGGGAGGTTATTGATGGAAGACCTGGGAAGGAGAGTGATTTCCTCCACTTACAAAAACCTCAATAATAAGATACCAGACACCTTTAAGAGACTATGTGAAAAGTGGGTGGCAGATGTGAGAGATACAAAGGACATTAACTGGGAGGCAGTCCTGATACATCCTAGGGAGATGGCAATAAAGGCACGATTACAGTTAGTTTACAGTTACAGTTTATAGTTAGTTTAATACAAAATTCTTCACCAAGTCCACTATGACAGACGCGGACTCCATGCTATGGGAAGAGCCCTAACCCAAGATGCTTGAGATGAAACAATGATTCTTTCTTTCATACCATTTGGAGCTATCCCCAAATACAGTCCTATTGGAAAGGAATAATTGGGAAGTTTAGCGCCATATTTTCCCTCCCTCTCCTGTTAGAGCCCAAGTTTCTCTTTTTGGGTATCCCTAATGATATTGACCTACCCCAGGCCCAACTGCTGTTCTGCGGCCTTAGCTTAGTGGTGGCCAAAAGAAAAGTAGCTCATCACTGGGGGTCAGAGAGTAGTCCCACAATGCAGGAGTGGAAAAGAGGCACGGATGTGTACATAATTGCCAAAAAGGCCACATACCTCAGCAGAGATTGTCCCCGGAAAATCAATAAGGTATGGGGCAAATGGATATCACATTACTCTTTGGAAGAGCTGGTGGGCGAGGCGGCACGTGGTGTGTGTGGAGTTCTGCATTGTTTTTGGAATTGTCATGTGAATAATGGGCACTGCCCACATAATCGTAACTTGACATTTGTCCATGCTTTGTTGTTAGTGAAAATTACAATAAAATATTTGTATGTATTATAAAAAATATTTCAAAAGTAAAACCCGTGCCTGTCATTGTAAGAAATGAGGGTAATTGCAGGTCACACACCTTAGCAGAAATAACATTAGCAGTAAACAATTAGTAACAATTACAAAAATAATACCAGGACAAAGGTATTTGAAATTTTTCTTTTTTTTTTAGAAAACTGGAATCATTCTCTTAAAAAATATATGTAGTCAAATAAATTCACAAAACAGCTGTATAATGTTAATTAATATGAATCCTGGGTTGCATGCCCAGAGCTGACAACCTCCTTGGGAAGGGGCATCTATTGGGCAGAGAGCAGGCACCTCAAAGATCTTTCTTGGGGATAGTCTTTGGGTTTGGGAGTGGGGCTTGGTTTTTGGGAGTGGTGGTTTGGATTTGGGAGGGGAGGATTTGGATTTCGGAGGGATGGGTTCAGGTATGGGAGGGGTGGGTTGGTGTGTAGAATGGGTGGGTTTTCATTTGGGAGGATGGTTTGGTATGTGGAAGGGGTCAGGGAGAGGGCAAATAAAAGATCTTCCATGGAAAAATGGATGGAGTGGTTGGCAGGCAGTTGGATTTGGGAGATAAAGGGAGTGATAGTGGGTGACGTGTGTGTCTGTTGATGGTGCAGTTGCCTGTGGGTCTGGTAAATGTGGTGTACATTTTCGTTTGTGTTTGTTTCTGGGTGTTGGTGTTTGTGTACACTGTGTGTAATGTCTAATGTATGTGTGTGTGGGGATGGGTGTGCTGTGCGTGGTTGTGGCGCCTGCAGATGTGCTAGTGCATATGTGTGTTTTTTTTTTTGCATGTTTGTTTGTTGGTGGGTGTGGTGTCTACGAGTATTGTGGTGGTGGTTGTGCATGTTTGTGTGGTATGGTGTCTGCGGGCGTGGTGGTGGTGGTGGTGGCTGTGCATGTGGGTTTGGTGGTGGGTGTGGTATCTGTGTGGTGTCTGCTGGTGTGGTGGTGGTGGTGGCAGTGCATGTGGTGTCTGTTGGTATGCTTGTGGTGATAGTGGGTGTGGTGTTTGTGTGTGTCTGTGTTTTTTGTTGTTTCTGTGTTTATGTATGGATGTGCTGCTAGTGTATGTTTTAGTAGGGTGCGTGTAAAAGAGTGAGTGTGCTTTGGATAGGGCTGGGAATGGGGATTTTGGATTGGGAAAGGGTGGGAGTTGGGGCACGAGGCTGGGATGAGTGGAAGGCTGCAGTCAGCGAGGAGGCCAGACCTGGAATGACCTCAGTAGGCCAGAAATGGCACTGCAAATACCTTCCAGGTAAGCAGGAATTTGTGGCATCTGACCACTAAGACCCTGGATGGCATTCAGTAGTACAGTCTGGCCTACAGAGATAGTCCGCAAAAGGTCATTAGCCTCCTCACTGAGGAGGAGAGGTGCTTGCAGGAAAGGTGATGCCACCCCTTTTAGGGGATGGGTACAGGCAACAGGGGGGCAAGAGGGAGAGTGGAGATGAGAACATAGATAGCGGACAACAATGCAGGTGGTAACGTCACAATTGGTCCACCGCCACTGGGGACTGGTCTTATGTGGAGACCTCTGAAGATGTCAATGTATTGCTGGTGGCTTCCATGCCAGTCCCCTTACCCTCTGTGCCACTGTGTCCCTCGGTGTCAGTGGTGTCTGCACTAGAACCACAGAGACCAGCTTTTTCCCCGCCGATGTTGCCAGTGTCACCTTTGCCTTGCCCAAATGTTGCTGAAAACACACTCAAGCTGTTGCATATGTATCTGTGTAAATAGAACTGAATGTAAACTTTGCTCACAAAACATTTAACAAGTCTACATATTTAACCTTCTTTATGGCTATAAAATGTGGCTTTTTTTATCATTGGTATCTCATGCATGTAAGGAAGAATTTCACAAACCAGTTGCTCTCAGTCTTAAAATTCCCATGCTAGCTCCTATAGCATGCATGCTGTTGTCTGTTATCCACTTTAATTTCTCTGCATGAACTGTTTCACTCCTCTGATTGCTAGGGCTTTGTTAAGTATAATATTGAACGTATGTCCCCAAAACTCACCTTAACCAGAAATACATATGTACAGTGTGTTTTGAAGGTCAAATAATCTGCTTCATGTACATTCACCAAATGTTACACAAGTGTCAATATGTGTCCACAAATATTGCAATGTTGTAAAAAAATGTTTATGGACTGAAAGCCTGTTTCCTTTGTCTGACCATTTCACAATGGTAACACTTACTTCAAGTAACTAAAGTATATTTCAATTGCACTACATATTATGTGGAAGCTGCTCTAAACTAGGTTAGCAGTGTGCATACCTGTGTGCATACCTATGCTGTTGAAGATATTTACTAAAATACTTTTAGGGTGGATTGAAAAATGGCTTCAACAGCATGAATACATAGGCCTTGATACATTTCTAACCCACTTCAGTACAGAGCAAAAACATGTTCATATCTCCAAAAGAGTCATGTTTTGGGCCTGATATTGACTTTTCAAAATGCGATACTCCAACATCTATGTGATGTTACCTTCCATCTGCAAATGTCCCTTTAAGTTTCACATTTCTCACCATCATTGATTTCTCATCTGGACATAACTAATGACACTAAAATGTTATTCGGAGTACGTGTAACTCTGTCACCAATGTGGACACATTCCTTGTCTGTTTCAATCAGTAGTTTTGCTGAATAATTCATGTTGGCTGACACAGACTGGCGTACATGCACATTTGTGAAGGACTAGGCTTCATTCCAATCTGCTACTGTCTATTTGAACTGACTTAAATCTTGCTGCGAAAACATATTTCTAACATGTTTTAGATAAGGAATGTTGCCATTGGACTCATGTTTCCAGTCCTTTTGGACCAGCTGTTCGTTATCAGTTTGTCATTGTACCAACTTCCTAATGTAAAGTCTGAAATATCAACTGTATCATAAGTGCTTAGTATGCTATGTCACCAGTAGGGCCTTCATTACCTACTCACATTTGTGATGGAGAATCACACCTGACCCAATCCTTAAATGGGACATGTTTGTACAACTGTCCCTCATAACAGAGATAAAATGCAGGTACTTCTTTTAGCACATACAGCCATGTGTCTGCCCAACACAGTACATGGCTTGTGATGGCGAATCTAGTAGCAACCTTTAGCACAAATCATTACACCAAACTCAACATCAGACACTGTCTGAAAAACTTACATCTCCAGAAATTGTCATGTACGTTGGATGTGTGTCAACCGTCATGTTGATGTCATACAACATTGCTATAACTGAAAAAGGTTAAACCACAAGAATAGCTAGAAAACAATAACTCACCCCACCAGGGTTGGCACCTTTTTGGCTGTGGCCAAAAATAACAACAAAATAGGTTTTGAATGATTTTGGTGTGACAAAAGTTTGTTGTATCTCTCACATGCATTCCCAAAACAGTCAGTACAGATAATTTTCAAACATTTAAATGTTCCTAGGAAATACTAATTTGCAGTAATCTGCTGAGTACCCTCAACGCTTTCTATCTCCTCATGTTACCAATCCAGTCCACAAACATCATTTAGACCTGGGCTATGAAACCTTTTGCTGTAGTAAGACCCACTTCATTTTAGTGCAAATCATTGTGAGCTACGAATGGCCAAACAACCTGTACATTATTTGCACATACCCCCATGCACAACTACATTGACTTCATGCCTAATCTTCTAAGAGCCAGATATTATAATATGCATCTCATACAGTGACTAGGGGCAGTATGGAAGTGCTGCCATGGGTCAGTGAGAGCATGGTTTTGCGTAATGTATGAACATGTGTGTGTAGTAATGGGATATACTTTTATGGATGATTGAGAGTCTGTGCCATTAATTTTCACTTGTTATTTCGTTTTAGGATCCTTAACGATGTCATCTTCATTTGGACATCTCAAAGTCGTGACATTTGCAGGGATATGTTGCTGTTGGAAAGTACAAAGGGAACATGGGTTGATCCTGTGACAGACACCAATTTTAGATGTACAGATCTTGTACAGAACACAACCTGCTCTGTGATTGCATGGACGTTCTTGAGATTGTATCAGACCTGTTTTCTGTTGGATGTTGCCACCAAGGCAATATGTGCTGCTCATCTTGCTCTAACTACATGTACATGTCAAGCAGTAGTATACTGATCTCCCTTCACATTGCCTAAATCTTCAATTTGTGTGCAGTGTATGAAACTGTTGATGTATCTCCTCATAGTTGAAAGAACTGTTTGTAGCACACCACTGAATGGTGGTTGTGGCATTCCATCACATATTGCTAAGGTGTACTGAAATGGTCATGTGGCTTCAAATCATGTTACTGCCATAATGTAGACTATTGGTGTTATTTGGTGTAGGATTTCTATTGTGAGGGCAGGATGTGTGGCTCCAGCTGGGGTCATGAATCAATAATAGTTTGACTATTTAATTTGTTTTTTCTGAAATATTCCCTTGCTTCCATGGTGTCAAGGCTGCGGAGTGTCAACTTCTAAATGGTATAGACTGTTTGGGTTATGCATGGTTTGTGAAAATCATCTTTGATTCTGTACCTCAACAATGTGCTCACTCTGCTCCTGGTTAATGTCCAGGATCTCTATTAGGACCTGACCCATTAAGTCTTGGGGTTGTTGTAGTGCTCCCAATGCTCGGTCACTGGTGTTTGGGTGACAATGATGCCAGTGGCCTCATGTTGCTGGCCCACAGATACCCTCCCATGATGCCTACCCCCACTACCCTGTGCCCTTGAGCCAGTGTGGCCCATCCCACTGGGTTCTGGCACAACTGGAGGTGGTGGTTGCTCAACAGTAGCCAGGACTGGGGGGCACAAGATGGAAGTAATATTCCTTTGGACACAGAAAGTGGAGGTATTCTGCAGCTGAGGTGTTGTAGCAGCTGGGGGGAGGAGTAGGAATTGGCCGGTTGTGACTCACCGGAGCCCTGTACCCAGACAGATCAGATGGACCAGGCATGTCCACATCCTCCGGACGTGCAGGAGTGTCGTCCTCACTGAAGGCTTCATCCTGATCTGGAGTGGAGGTGTCTTCTGTTGCAGATGATGGTCCACTGGCCCTGGATGTTGGACATAAGATGAATGACAAAAAAAATCAAATTGAGGGTCTGTATTGTCCCTAAAATGTGTCTTCAGCTACAAATGAAGCAACCTAAAAAAAAAAGAAAATTACAATTAATGGGATGAGTAGGCCTTTGTGTGATTTTTAACTGTTTACACAGATGCAAACTTCAGTAACAATGATGAGAGGTGTCCTGAAATGTAAAATGTTATTAAGAAAGTGTACATTACATGTACCAGACATGCAACTCAACACAGTAGAGAGGAGATTTGAGAGCTGAGCCATTTCAAGGCCTAACAGCCTGAATAACAAACTATGATACAACTTGTTAGTATTAATGGCATTAGTCGTCATATAAACACTGCAAAGTAAATTGTGTGTCAATACTCACTATATTTAGCATGTCACAGAACATGATTGGTAAACTTTGAATCACCAAATTATGATTTAGGCAAGCAAGTAGATCAATTCAATGGAGAAGAAAGTGACAACATACTGGATCAACACAGTTGATTAAATTTTCATGCATAACAAAAAAAGTGAATGACAGATACATAAAACTTAGAGATTTGTGCATATATGGAGGAAATGGGAGGTTGAGCAATATCACATTGCACTATTTTTTTCCAGAGACAACAACAGGGTGTCATGGTAGTTGTAGTCATTTGTTAACAACATTTCAAATCTTTGTTGAATGGTGGGTTACACATACCTATTTAAATTACTACAGTGAAAATGAACACACGTTTACAATATGCACACACATGTGTATAATGTGAATAGGTGAAAATACCACTTACAAGAATTATACCCTCATTCACAAATACATGGGTTTTGGAATCTGTTTTTGGAGTACAAAAACCTACATTGAGATAAAGCAAGGGACTAGGCAAATGCAAAGGGGCAATCCATGGAGAGCAACGCACAATTTGACAAAATATATTGCTGATTGTCAAAAAGAGATATATAACCATGATGCTAGTAATTTGGATAAAACAAGCTATTTTGGAGACTCAAGTTTAGATACATACATCTTGATGAGAGTATTGAACATTTTGAATAGCTAACTTAAATCTAAAAAGTCCATTTGTGGTTAGTGAGACATTGAAAAGTTCAATTTACCAGTCTTCACTCCAGCAGGGATTCCTGTCAAGTCTCCAGGATTTAGGATCTGCAAGACCTTTTCCTCTCAGGGAAAGAGTTGTAAGAGGGGGCTGGGAGAACCAGAACCAGTCCTTTGAGCCTCCAGGTGATTCTTGAAGGCCAGTGAACACACTCTTCCCCCCAGGTCATTCCACCTCTCCCTAATTTTCTCCTGTTTGTGCAGATTGTTAGCTACAGCATTCACTCTGTTCACTATTATGGTACACATTTCCCTTTTCTGATATGGTAGTATTTGTACTTGTGCCCCAAACAGCTGTGGCTCTACTCTAACAATTTCATCCACCAGAAATGTCAGTTCTCCCTCTGTAAAATGTGGGTTCCTCCTCCCTGCCATAGTGATCAAAAAAGTAAATATACTAGTGCCCCTAAAGTGATTTGAAAAATAATGAAAAAATGAAAAAGTGAAAAAAAGGGAGAATTGAAAAGAAAATAACCTGGTTGTTCAGTGGTAAGGTCGTCCTCAGATTGGAGGTCCACAGTGGAATGACAAAGGATCATAGTATGAAATGGGAGTGTGTTTTGCAGTTGTTCTCATTGGTCCAATATACATCAGTTGTGAGCTGCTAACATCTATCCGATAGCCACAGTAATAGTACAATGCTGAACAGGTCCCGGGATGGACTTCCACCATCACGGGACCGCTGCTGGTACACTGCCAGCATGGCTGCATTATCTAAATATGGTTGGTGCAATGCCGCCATCCAGGCGTCGGTGGAGTAATACTTACCAACATTGGAGTCCACCATGCAGCTGCAGGATACAGCTAGCACAACGGAGTACACTCCATGGACACCGACGGTGGTTGAACCGCCATAGATCTAAATATGGCAGTTGGAACATTGTCAGCTTGATGGAGTACTTGGGACCACCCCCGCAGCGGAACGGGGTTATTACTGTCAAGGTCTAAATCAGGCCCTTTAGTCCACATACACCATCAGTACATGATGACACAATTCCTAGCTAGTTCACAGTGCTCCATCTGAACCCCTTAACTTACTAGGGTATCAGAAGATATCAGCAACCTTGAACTTGACCACTCCTATTTTGAAGAAAATCATGGAAACAGATGTACCCTTTCGTTGTTACTGTAAATGCCCAAGGTAAACACAAGAAGGATACCAATATGGCTTTTCAGACATTTATTGAAACAATCATTTTCTTGTATAGAAAGCATGAGCTGTGATTGTTAGGGAAATGAAACAAAGCATGGTAACTATCATTATGAGAATGGTAAAAACTAAATAAATAATTCAGCCATTGTAAAGTTACACTGTTGTTACACTGTTATCTAGCACTACCTACATTATAAAGAGCATAGTGGGAGCACCCTATGCCAGATCTATTGGTATAGCCTAACCCCCATACCTGGGTATGATGTGCAAGGAAGCTGTTCTGATGTAGTGCAGGCCATCGTCCTTTGCAGGCTGGAGGTCTGAGTCAGCTGGTCTGTATACCAGTCTCAGTGCACCACCTTCCAGGGTAACCCCAGCAGAAGTGCTCCTCTGCTGAATATGACACAGAGTCTGTTTATATGATAATGGCACTGGTTCGTCTGGAGCCCCAGAGCTGACACAATTCCTAGCTAGCTCAAAGTGCTCCTTCTAAACCCCTAAACTTACCAGGGCACCAGATGGTATCAGCAACCTTGAACATGACCACTCTTAGTTTGAAGAAAATCCTGGAAACAGATCAACCTTTTCATTGTTACTTTGAATGCACAAGGTAAACACAAGAAAGATGTGGCTATGGCTTTTCAGACATTTATTGAAACAATCATATTCTTAGATAGAAAGCATGAGCTGCGATTTTTAGGCAGATGAAACAAAGCATTTTAACTAGCATTATGAGACTGGTAAAAAAATAAACAATTCAGCCATTGTAAAGTTACTGTTGTTACACTCTTATCCAGCACTACCTACATTATCAAGACAATAGTGGTAGTCCCCTATGCCAGATCCATTGGGATAACCTAACCCCTATACCTGGGTATGATGTACCAGGAAGCCGGTCTGATGTAGTCCAGGCCATTGTCCTTTGCAGGATGGAGGTCTAAGTCAGATGGTCTGCATCACAGTCATAGTGCGCCATGTTCCAGTATAATCCCAGCAGAAGTGCTCCTCTGCTGAATGTAACACAGAGGCTGTTTATATACTAAAAACACTGGTTTGTCTGGACCCCAGAGCTGACTCCAACAGACAATTACAACACAAGGGCATCAAAAGGGCATTGCATTGTATGTGCCTAGCTTTGGACAGAGTGTACAGACTACAGGGCAGCAGTGTTTACTAGGAATAAGCTGCACATACAGTAGCTTCTAATTACATTATTGTGTTAGTGTAAAACATGTAAGAAGACACAATTTAAAAAGATGTCAAGCTAAAATGTGCAATCTTAAATCGAGACTCAGTGAGGTCCCTAATGTGCTTCACCACACCATTCTCACACCAATGATTAGGATACCTGTACCTAGGTTTGGAGCCAACAATGTTGTTGGCAATACTTAAGAGTTAAGAATTATTCATTATTCCTTCCAATTTATTAAAGGACTATGTTTCTGAGACAGGTTTTCCCTGAAATCAAGGGGAACATGGGAGAGGCAATAATGTCAAATGTTAAAGTTTCTATGTGTCCATTATCTACCAGTCAGGATAAATTTAGTCCCATATTTACAAGTGACCTGCACCACCGATGCGTCACTTTCAGTGATGCACCAGCAGCGCAGGCTGCTGACCCATATCCACAAGACCACGAAAAGGCACTTTAAGTAGCTTTCATGGCTTGTACATATTGAGTAAGGCAATGCAGCGCTAGTCACTGCTGTGCCTTACTTTGCATCAGGGAGGTGTTTTCATGGGTGTTGCATGGGTGTTCCCAAGCAATATCCATGGAATTTCAACGCATTCCCAGATTTACAAGGTTTTGTAAACCTGGGAATGCGTCAAAAGCCTACATCACCCCAGGGGTGGTGTAAGAGTGACACTATGTGGGTTGCATTCTGCAGGCCACAGAGAAGGAGGAAATCTCCTCCACTGATTGTTTTTGTGCAGGAAGGTGTCTCTTCCTGCACAAAAACAATCATCCCACAACACAAGCACTGTTGCACCATGGTGCAGCGGTGTCTGTATTGGCACTTTGCAGCAATTCGTGCACCAGCACGGGGGGTGCAGGAATGTGCTATATCTTGCAGATACGGCACATTTCTGCCCTTTCCCTCCATCAAGGGCCTTGTAAATATGGCCCTTGGTCTCCAGCTGCACTTCACCAGAGTTTAGAGGAATCAAATTAATGCTAAGAATTAGTTCTGCCATGGTTCTCCCTTCTAAGGGTATTTCCTTTTGATTACAGAATGTGATGCCAATTAACAGCCAGAGGCACCACGATCTATCATCATTGTAAATTTACATGGTCATTTAGAGGTGGTACTAATCATAGGTGGATGAAAAAGGTGTTGTTTTAATAGCAACCTTGTTGAGCTCAAATTCACTCATCTAGGGTTTGCTGTTTGCAGGTGAGTTTTCTACCTTTTGGGAAGAGAGGAGAGAAGGGCAGATGCTAACAAAATATCCTCCTTTTCCACAAGGTTAGTATAACCCTTTGGTTTTTCTTCTTGCTACCTTTAGAGTAAGCATTTTCTTGATGGATCCGATCGGCACAGGTTCCTCAATTCCTCCTTCTGTATTGGGAAGTGTGAATCAACAAGAAATTACATCTAAAAACTATATTTCTTTTCACTTTCCTAAGATTCTTGTGGGTTTTCAATTTGTAGTACCAAGTCAATTAATGAATCCCTCTTGACAGGTTCATTTACAACCAAGGAAAGAGCATCCATTATAAAACATAAGAGACCCATGTGTTCCTCTTGGGATGTTTGTTTGTGGTTAAAAATCTTGCAGAATAGATCCAGGAATTCTTGAAGATTAGTTAGCTTGGGACTGCTGTTATTAGTTAAGGGATTAGCCCAACTTAATGTTTTGTTTGTCAGGTATGAATGTGAAAGACAGTCAGAGATGTTGTTGGGAAATGCATGAAATTGATTCATGAAATTATGCCAGCATTGTGCCATAAAGACTTACATTTGCCGAGGATCTCCACTGTGGACTAGATGTATGAAACTCTTTTACCAGTCGCAAAGGGGCCATCGGGCCTTTTGTGAATGGTAAAAGACTTTTTGCAATGTACAATCCCTATTTTGCGAGTTGGTAACCTATTACCAACTCGCAAAATAGGGTTTGCAACTCGCTATTAGGAAGGGGCATGCCAAGTGCGTCCCTTCCTAATAGTGAGTCGTGGGGGATGTAAGAAAGTTTGTGACTGGGAATCCAGTGGCAAAACATTCACTGTTACCACCATCTTCAAGTTGGTGATAAGCAATTCGCACCACATTTGTGGTGGGGGGTGCAAACATTTTTAAGAGCAGGCAGTGGTCCGTGGGACCACTGCCTACTCTTTAAAAATGGGCTGCATTACAAAAAGAAAATTGAAAAGTTTTAGCTTCATTTTTAAAAAAAGCAATCACAGACATGGTGGTCTGCTGACCCCAGCAGGCCACCATCTTTGTGATTGTAACCTTTCACAATGGGTCGCAAATTACAACCTGACGTGTGAATATTAATGAGGCAGGTCCACTTGAGACCCCTTGCGAATCACTAATACTGTCAAACACACTGTCCTACATCACAGTTTGTGCTTTCCAAATAGCAAATTGCTAAGATTCACTGTTAGGAAATCGCAAACATCATACTACATACATCTGGCCCTGTATTCTTTGGGAGGCATTATGCATTCGCTATTCCAGGCCCTATTATTTGATTAGACAGTGATAGCGTAAAAAGTGCAATTTTAGATGTTAATTGCCAGTACCTGAAACATCTTTATCTGGTTGAGGTACTAATTCACTTACCTTTGTAAGGAGAAAGGTTCACTCTTGTTGAGCGATACCAAGGTCCTCTTGACTCTTCACAATGGCTTGAGCCATTTATTGAGGACGATTAACATCAGAATCCATGACACAAGTGTGGGCCTCACAATCTGTCAAGGTTCTCAAATGGGTTTGGTAATGAATGGACAGAAATTCTGATGATAATCCTCCTCACATAAGAGACTATACATGGGCAGTTGGAAAGGCTGTCATAATGTAGTCTCTCATTGGGAAAATGTGGAATGGGGTACAGGGAAGAGTGAGAAACACCAGAGCCCCAGCTTGTTTTCCCCATGCCTCATACTTCCTCTACAGACCATGTCCTTCAGGCTGACAAGCTTGTGTGGTGGTTCATCTTTCAGGACTATGGATAGCACTTTTAGGCCCATATTTATACTTTTTGACGCTAAACTGCGCTAACGCAGTTTAGCGTCAAAAAATTTAGCGCCGTCTAACGCCATTCTGAAGCGCCATGCGGGCGCCGTATTTATGGAATGGCGTTAGCCGGCGCTAGCAGACCGGCGCTGCCTGGTGTGCGTGGAAAAAAACCACGTAGACCAGGCAGCGCCGGCGTAGGGGGAAAATGGCGTTAGGGCGTCTTAAACTGGGGCAAGTCAGGTTGAGGCAAAAAAATCGCCTCAACCCGATTTGCGCCATTATTTTCGACGCCCAGACGCCATTTAAATGACTCCTGTCTTAGTAAAGACAGGAGTCATGCCCCCTTGCCCAATGGCCATGCCCAGGGGACTTCTGTCCCCTGGGCATGGTCATTGGGCATAGTGGCATGTAGGGGGGCACAAATAAGGCCCCCCTATGCCACCAAAAAAAATTAAAAATATAAAAAATGATACTTACCTGAACTTACCTGAATGTCCCTGGGGTGGGTCCCTACATCCTTGGGTGTCCACCTGGGGTGGGCAGGGGTGGCAGGGGGGGTCCCTGGGGGCAGGGGAGGGCACCTGTGGGCTCATTTTGAGCCCACAGGCCCCTTAACGCCTACCCTGACCCAGGCGTTAAATAGTGGCGCAAATGCGGGGTTTTTTGACCCGCCAACTCCCGGGTGTGATTTTTGCCCGGGAGTATAAATACGACGCATTTGCGTCGCCGTCATTTTTTTAGACGGGAACGCCTTCCTTGCATCTCATTAACGCAAGGAAGGCATTCACGCAAAAAAATGACGCTATTTGCCCATACTTTGGCGCTAGACGCGTCTAACGCCAAAGTATAAATATGGCGTTCGTTTTGCGCCGAATTTGCGTCGAAAAAAACAACGCTAATTCGGCGCAAACAGAGTATAAATACGGGCCTTAATGTAGTCCTTGGTCATATATAAACCTCAATCCACTTCCGAGAAAGTAAAGTCTTACCTGATGCTCTGAGTACAAGGGGGAACTACCAGGTGTTTGGAGTCAATGAATTCTGGTAAGAAGAACTGTTAGCTGCACTAAGATCGGCCTTCAACGGTTGCTTGATCAACTTGCGTCGTATACTTCAGCAAATCAATTGGAAGTTAACTTGCTTAAAACAAAAGTGGTCCCCTTTGGGAGGAAAAAACATTCGGGCTTCAGCTGGTATTATAAAAGCCGTAAACTTGTTTCTGACCAGTCCTACAAATATCTAGGGGTTCATTTTGACTCCAGGGGCAGTTTTGTTAAACATAAGAAGGGAACTGAACTTAAGGCTGTGGCTTTGCAGGTGGCTTTCTCCAAATTAGCTAAAGTTTTAAAGGGGCTGACCCTTCTTCCCCTAATGGAAGTCATGAGAGCAAAGATTACCCCTTCGTTGGCCTATGGTCAAGAAATTTTGTTGGGCAAAGGCTCTTGCCTATTAAATAAGTTGGTCAATAAAATCTATAAGAGAGTCTTTCATGTTCGGCGCTTGGCTTCACCCGCGCAGGTACGGTTGGAGTTTGGGCTTCCGGATTAGGTGGCAGTTGACGCTGGTGCTTTTCTGAAGTTGTGTTATAAACTGCGTCAGGCCTCGGACGGTCACCTGGAGGCAGTCCTGTGGCAAGAAATTAGTGAGCTGAAATCGAAGTGCACTTATTCCCAATTCTTGGTTGAATGTAAACAGCGATTGGATGGCGGTGATTTTTGGGCAAGTAATTCCCCCCTATTCTTTGTTTAAAGTAGAGATTAAAAGGCTTATTCAACTGTTTTCTTATCACTCAGACTGTTCTCTCCTTGTTCATCGGAAGCATGCCTGGGCAGTAATTGGCTCCTTTATGCCAGGTATGTCTTCTAGTTTTTTCTCTTGCCCTTACGGATTTTGGTTGAAAAAGGCCTCCTTGGCCTTAAGGATGGTGATTTGTTTTTTTTAAAACACCTGCCCCAATGGCAGTCAAACCCCGGGGACAGTGTGACATGTAGAGGCTGCAGTAATGCGGACAAAACCATTGACCATGTGGTTTGCCTGTGCCCAGCTTTACCAAAGGAGAGTAGACTCTTGCTCTGGAGCAAATGGAAAGAATTGGGAATCCGCTCCTGTCGACAGGCTATCATCCAGTCTCTGGATCCAGGCAATCTAATGTTAAATGTGTTACTGACTTAATTTATTAAAATTGCACAATCTAAATTTAATGGCACTGCGAGCAATGAACAGGTATAGTTGGAATTTTTCCACGCTCTTGCCATATTGCCCGCTATTGGTTAGGACAAGGAGCTCTAACGGTGTATGTTGATGCTTAGTGCACCATGCACTTTAGGGCTATGCTTATGCCCTGTGTATCACGTGGGTTCCGGGTCGGTGGTTTGTTTTATTTCTTTTTTATCTCATGATTGTTTCATACTTTAGGCAGAAATGTCTTTTTAATATGTCGTATGTTCAATTTATGGTGTGCTTTTAGTTTGAACTCAGTCTCTGAGGGTATTTATTTTTGATTGTTTTTTTGCTCTTTGCTTATTTGTAATGGATTTTATTATCTGTACAATAAATTACTACTACTACTGTTAGCAAAACACAAGAAGCAATGCAGCTGATGCATGGTCAGAAAGGGTAAAGGGAAGAAAAAATGTAGAAGGGAAGGAATGTGAAAACAATAAAGGTGCGAGAACCGAAACGGCAAAATAATTATAGCAGGAAAGATACGAGGCAACATCATTCAGGTACTGACGTTTCTTATGTTGCCCTGGAAGTGCTGCCCTCATAGATCTGCTATTCGGATTGGCCTCAATCTTCCTCTGCCCCTTAAGGCCCTCCTCCAATTCAGACTCCATAGATCAGTATTTCATGCTCTCTAGGTCTTCAATATATTCTGTTGTTTCTGAGTGAGCCATATCTTTGTGTGATATTTTCTGCAACCCCTACGCTTTCTTAGTCGAATCATTGCAAGTTGCCTTTGTTAGTGCATCAGGTACAGTGACACTGTTAACCATGGGTATGAGTGGGACACTGCATTCTAATTGTGGATGTCCTTTACTAACCAGCTGGTGCCCATTTTCCTATTTGTTTTCAAAATATTCTGGGGGAGAACCATTGAATCCATTTTGATGATTATGGGCTCGCTTGCAACTCAGGTCTGGTTTTGCACCCAGCTTTGGGTGGTGCCAGGGGTGGGAATGGGCAAACAAGTGGTGACAGTGGGAGGCAGTAAAAGTGGACGACAGCTCTTTTGACACTTGTACTCATTTATTTACATTTGTTTTCAAATTAAGCACAAACAGGGAGCCAGCAGGTAGGTGAGCAGAGTGGTCCCTTTTCAGTGGAAAGATAACTATTGATTGGACCCTTCTTAGAAAGATACATGGAAAAGAAAGAGTTTGAATGCTTCACATGGAACACAGGCAACTGAAATGCCGACGCACAAGACGGTACATACAAGCCAACCACAGGGTAAGCTGCCCTCAACACTAGAACAGTAACCCCGCCCGCCCCCCCCTCGTAAAAATAAGGGCAGAACCAAGCCCTAGGACTGTAGCACCAGATACAAGGTCCGTGTGGTAGCTGAGAGGTAGGCCCACGCATGAAACTGAAACCAAGACGCAAGTAGTCACTCTGGAGGCAGCAGTACAGAAGGTTAATCTACATTCCACACCCGCTACCTTGAGCCCACAAGGATGACCAAGACTCCACAAGCTTAGGAATTCAGGGCAAAAAGAAAGCCTAGAACAAGAACATAAAGGGTGAAGCCACAGAAAGAAGTCACCAGTATTGCAGAATCTAAGCACATCAAGCTAAAACCATAGGTAAAGGGCCCACGAGGGAGTAGAACAAAAGCAGTGATGAGGATTAGCACAAAAAGGTATACAGTTTACCACAGCGGTCAAGACACAGAATAAAATGAAGAACCGCCAGGAAGGCAGCGGATGCAGGAGATAATGAAAATTGTGGTGTGGCACAGATGGAATAAAAAGGACAAAAGTCCCCACAAAACATGGCAGGAAGGAGAATATAAAGTAGCATCCAAGCCAAAGGAAGAGCAACCATAATACCTACAACTCTAACCGAAGAAGGAGCATTAATATCACCCAGGATCCAGGAAACGTGAGCAGGAGGAGAGACAATTAATCCCAAATCTACATATCTCTGGCTATGAATGATCAGATCTTGAACCAGACATGGTATCAGGGCGATCAAATGACTCAAATTCTTCTTATTCTTCAGAGTGAGATAGAGAACCCAACCCATAGCCCACAAGTGATGGAGATGATATAAGGGAGACTGGAGGGTGCAGAAGCAGTACTGGACCCAGAAGGGCACATCGCATCCTCGAACAGAGAGCAGCCCATGCTGGACCACCTACCTATGATACAGCTACCAGGGAGACTACCCTCCATTCAGAGACAGCAACTGGCAGCCTATCTCCTATCGATTTTTTTTCGTTTGTCTCTTGCTTTCTCTTTTATTTCGCCCACTTCCTTTATTGCACCTTTCTTTTTATGCTCTCATGTTCCTTTGTTCTCTTATTCTCTGCACCATGCGTTCACACTCTTTCCTGATAACTGTCTCCCACATTGCTACCTGTTGTTTTCCACAGTAGTAGACTCCACCCCGCCACACAAGCTCCAGGTTTTGATAGTGGTACCTAATTTATAGAGCATTGATATAAAATAAACCGGACGCCTCGAAGGCCTTGAATGGCTCTCACCGCAGCACCTCTCTGGCACTGCATCTAAAACTGTCCTCAATTCTAAATCAACGAATTGTGAGCCTCCTGCTTCCTCAGAGCTCCTCAAAGCAACAGTGTCTGGTGTGGGGTGAATAACAAAGCTGGCTGACGGGAAAATGTGTTAATTATATACAGTTTGGTCTCCACCTTCTCTAATTTATTTTGTTAACATGCTGCCACCTCTGAGCCCAAACCGAAACTGCTATGCTACCAGCGAGTATGCACACTGGGCAGTTATAGAAATACCCACTACATTATTGCTGGTAGTTATTAATTTCCGGCGTCAGCTCCTATTTTCAATTACCAGTGGTACTAGTAAAATGCAGGTTACATGGCAACCGTAGGGGTGGGGCCGATGCACAAAGAGGCTGTCCAAAAAAGAGAAGAAAGCGTTCTTAACTATAGCATGTATAGGTTTGTAATGTATGGCTCACACTGTGAGCCAATGGCATGTGTTTCAGGTTCTAAATCTGAAACTTTACTGCTGCGAGGTAACAACGGTGGCAGCTCACTGTTGCTACATTACAAAGGAAGTCCAGGCTGCTCTGGCTGGGAACAGTGTGAGCCTGTCAGAGCAGTGCTGGATTGCAGGAGCACAGCTTCTGAAGAAGGGGGAAGGGAAGTCACAGAGAGGGGTATGTGTGTGACAGAAGGCCAGATTTTTTGAAAAATGGGACAGGGAGGAGAGGCCATGTTATGTATGGCTCACCCGTTACTCCTCTGCAGAACAGTTGAAAGCAGGGGCTAATGATTTTGAAACGTGTGTGTATGTTTGTGTGTCTGTGTGAATGTGTGGGAGGAGGGGGGCGGGTTTATACATAACATACAATTATAGATGGGCAACTGAATGACGGGGTTGTTTTTCACCTCAGGGTGGTGAGTGATAACATAGACAACTAAAGCTTTGCTCTTGTCTAGTTGATGTCACTCAGAACCCCTCAGTGAAAAACATCCACATAGTTCACTTTTATCAATCTTTATTTTTTTATATTTGTCTGAAGGTGAGGAATCACCTGACGCAAGTAAGGACTAAGACGTGGAAGATGGGCAAAGGGGTAATGTACCCTGGGGGAATAGAAAAGGGGAACAAATTTAACATTTTAACAGGTTATACTTGCACATGCTACTGTATACAGTTTTAAAAAACGTCCAAATCCTCATTTTTATACGTACATACACTGTTTTTTTTTAAATTCAGAAACACTGTACTTCATCAACAAATCAAGCCGTTGAACTACCAGATCACTACATTCACTTACTCTTACCTACCCACTTATACTGCTACACCTTGCTATTCCTAGTTTCGACACTAGATGGAACCCGATACAACCTTTTCTAAAATAATAACTGTAATATAATTATTTAAAATCGATTCACACTGCCAGGAGTGAATTATCTTGCTTGACATAGACTTTGTCGAATCTGTTTGAGGGCGCACTTCACTCAGTGGCGCAAATTTAACTAAAAAAATGCTTGGTAATTTTACTCCTACGATATAAAACGAAAAGGCTGCATCGACATTTTGGACTTTTTTCTGCAGGTCTTACATTCACCACTAGATGGTAGTGTTTAACAGTCGCTGAATCGCCATGATAGTTTCGGAATCATTTTGTATCGCTTCATTCAGAACGGTTCTGATGCACTTACCAGTAAAGTTCTGGCGTTGAAGGGGCTCATTTGTCGAAAAGATTTTCTTGAAGTTTACAGAAAACTGAAAGTGGGGAATTCACAATTTTTATGACAAAATATCGCGTATGTTCTATTCTTTTTTTTCATTGTTTTGTAGTTAAGTGTTCAGAAGAGATTTAGATCAGTAGTTATCTAATCAAAAAAATGTGCGCGAAGCTTCCGTGCATTCAATGATTTTGATGAGCCCCTTCCCCCAATATACATGTTACTATCCTCTCACAGTTATTGGGCAAAATGTTTAAATATTGCGAATACCCTAACACGTTCCAGGTATTTAAGGGAAATGTAAAGAAAAAAACTGATAATCAATTGTGCTCTTTCAGAGAAGGCCCGGCAAGGGGTTTATGAAAGGGGGTTTCCGTGAAAGTTCTACTAGGTTCTTTGTTGCTTTTTTCATACTCAGCATCCAGTACATAATATATAAAAAATGCATTACTAAATGTTTCTAAAGGAACTCTGTGAACTGGGGAGACAATATATAGCGTGTAAGAAATTTGGTCAAAAATGATATTTTTACCGTTTAACCCACCTCTCTGCGATAAGGGTGGGCCGCGCCTCTTCGTTCACAATCCACAGCTTTGCAGCTCGCAAAGAAAGACAGTAAACTGTGCATCAAAAACAACGAGGTTACCTGAATGTGTATTGTAATGTGATGCATTTCACATTTCATAACCAAAGCCAAAATGTACAAAATCATATGATTCTCCGCGTAAAGATTTATGTTACAATTCTCTTGTAATTCAGTGAAAGCAGTCTACCTTGCTACCTAAATTATGAGTCTGAAACTCCCGCACGTCTGAGCTTCAGATATTAAGGGCTATATTTATACTCCGTTTGCGCCGAAATTGCGTCGTTTTTTTTGACGCAATTTCGACGCAAAACTAACGCCAACTAACGCCATATTTATACTATGGCGTTAGAGGCGAATAGCGCCAAAGTTCCCGGAATGTGCGTCATTTTTTAGCGTGAACCCCTTCCTTGCGTTAATGATATGCAAGGGAGGCGTTCCCGTCTAAAAAATGACTCCCAGGACTTTACGTGGTATTTATACTCCCGGGCAAAAGAGACGCCCGGGAGTTGGCGTGGCTAAAAACGGCGCATTTGCGCCACTTTTTAACGCCTGCTCAGGGCAGGCGTTAAGGGGCCTGTGGGCTCAAAATGAGCCCACAGGTGCCCTCCCATGCCCCCAGGGACCCCCCCTGCCACCCTTGCCCACCCCAGGAGGACCCCCAAGGATGGAGGGACCCACCCCAGGGACATTCAGGTAAGTTCAGGTAAGTTTTATTTTTTATTTTTTATATTTTATTTTGGTGGCATAGGGGGGCCTTATTTGTGCCCCCCTACATGCCACTATGCCCAATGACCATGCCCAGGGGACAGAAGTCCCCTGGGCATGGCCATTGGGCAAGGGGGCATGACTCCTATCTTTCCAATGATAGGAGTCATGTTGATGGGGGATGGGCGTCGTTAAAAAATGGCGCAAGTCGGGTTAAGACGATTTTTTCGACGTAACCTGACTTGCCCCATTTTAAGACGCCCATGCGCCATTTTCCCCCTACGCCGGCGCTGTCTGGTCTACGTGGTTTCTTCCCACGCAAACCAGGCAGCGCCGGTCTGATTGCGCCGTCTAACGCCATTCCATAAATACGGCGCCCGCATGGCGCTTCAGAATGGCGTTAGACGGCGCAAAACTTTTTGACGCTAAACTGCGTTAGCGCAGTTTAGCGTCAAAAAGTATAAATATGGGCCTAAAATTCTCAATAAGGTCTTTTCATCTCCTCAAATTCACCCTTTCCACACTGAGGGCCATATTTATACTCCGTTTGCGCCGAAATTGCGTCGTTTTTTTTGACGCAATTTCGACGCAAAACTAACGCCAACTAACGCCATATTTATACTATGGCGTTAGAGGCGAATAGCGCCAAAGTTCCCGGAATGTGCGTCATTTTTTAGCGTGAACCCCTTCCTTGCGTTAATGATATGCAAGGGAGGCGTTCCCGTCTAAAAAATGACTCCCAGGACTTTACGTGGTATTTATACTCCCGGGCAAAAGAGACGCCCGGGAGTTGGCGTGGCTAAAAACGGCGCATTTGCGCCACTTTTTAACGCCTGCTCAGGGCAGGCGTTAAGGGGCCTGTGGGCTCAAAATGAGCCCACAGGTGCCCTCCCATGCCCCCAGGGACCCCCCCTGCCACCCTTGCCCACCCCAGGAGGACCCCCAAGGATGGAGGGACCCACCCCAGGGACATTCAGGTAAGTTCAGGTAAGTTTTATTTTTTATTTTTTATATTTTATTTTGGTGGCATAGGGGGGCCTTATTTGTGCCCCCCTACATGCCACTATGCCCAATGACCATGCCCAGGGGACAGAAGTCCCCTGGGCATGGCCATTGGGCAAGGGGGCATGACTCCTATCTTTCCAATGATAGGAGTCATGTTGATGGGGGATGGGCGTCGTTAAAAAATGGCGCAAGTCGGGTTAAGACGATTTTTTCGACGTAACCTGACTTGCCCCATTTTAAGACGCCCATGCGCCGTTTTCCCCCTACGCCGGCGCTGTCTGGTCTACGTGGTTTCTTCCCACGCAAACCAGGCAGCGCCGGTCTGATTGCGCCGTCTAACGCCATTCCATAAATACGGCGCCCGCATGGCGCTTCAGAATGGCGTTAGACGGCGCAAAACTTTTTGACGCTAAACTGCGTTAGCGCAGTTTAGCGTCAAAAAGTATAAATATGGGCCTGAGTCACTTTAAATTTGGTATTGGTGAAACCCGTTATTTACAGCACTTCAAATCAACAAAAATTCAATTTGACGTGCTACATAAAACATATAGGCCCATATTTATACTTTTTGACGCTAAACTGCGCTAACGCAGTTAAGCGTCAAAAAATTTTGCGCCGTCTAACGCCATTCTGAAGCGCCATGCGGGCGCCGTATTTATGGAATGGCGTTAGACGGCGCAATCAGACCGGCGCTGCCTGGTGTGCGTGGAAAAAAACCACGTAGACCAGGCAGCGCCGGCGTTGGGAAAAAATGACGTTAGGCCGTCTTAAAATGGCGCAAGTCAGGTTGACGCAAAAAAATCGTCTTAACCCGATTTGCGCCATTTTTTCGACGCCCAGACGCCATTTCATGACTCCTGTCTTAGTAAAGACAGGAGTCATGCCCCCTTGCCCAATGGCCATGCCCAGGGGACTTGTGTCCCCTGGGCATGGTCATTGGGCATAGTGGCATGTAGGGGGGCACAAATAAGGCCCCCCTATGCCACAAAAAAAATAAAAAATTAAAAAAAATTATACTTACCTGTACTTCACTGGGATGGGTCCCTCCATCCTTGGGTGTCCTCCTGGGGTGGGCAGGGGTGGCAGGGTGGTGCCTGGGGGCAGGGGAGGGCACCTGTGGGCTCATTCTGAGCCCACAGGTCCCTTAACGCCTACCCTGACCCAGGCGTTAAATTCAGGCGCAAATGCGGGTTTTTTTGACCCGCCACCTCCCGGGCGTGATTTTTGCCCGGGAGTATAAATACGACGCATTTGCGTCGCCGTCATTTTTTTAGACGGGAACGCCTTCCTTGCATCTCATTAACGCAAGGAATGCGTTCACGCTAAAAAATGACGCTCATTGCCCATACTTTGGCGCTAGACGCGTGTAACGCCAAAGTATAAATATGGCGTTAGTTTTGCGCCGAATTTGCGTCGAAAAAAACGACGCTAATTCGGCGCAAACGGAGTATAAATACGGGCCATAGTTGCCATTAGAATACACTGGAGGGGAATTAAGTGCAGCTGCAGATGTAACCATATACATTATTCTACTAGAGCACTTCAAGCAATTTTAATTTAATTGTGATGTACAAAAATAGAGCCAGTTTTTATTATTCATTGCTTATGATAGATGTATTACGTTTTCACCTACTTCATCATGGTCAACATTCATCCCTGCTGTGCACTACTTTTAATTGGTGATGCATTATGTGTGTAGATAGTAAACGTACTTTGAGGTTCTAGTAGGGTAATGAAGTCAGAGCCGCAAGAAACGAAATATATCTAAATATTCTAAAGAATAATGTACCCCCAGCCATACATAACAAGCCTGTGGAAGCCCATAAGGGGCTGTTCTGAACCCGGAGAACACATGTTTAGAACTCAGGTAATTACAACTTGACCTTTTAATGTCATTATTAATTATGTCAAGGGTACTCTTTTCTATCAAATTCACAGGAGAAAACATAATTGTATATTTAAGTGATTCTGTTCCAGCTCAACGTTTTCAAAAATGTTTTATCTTATTTTATGTGTTTCTGAAAATCGCATGATCACCTGCAAGGGTATCCTGGTACTGTCTTAGGTGTGCGTACCTAGCCCTGCCTATGATAAGTTGGTGAATTGAAAAGCCAGGTCCTTAGCTTCTTGTAGAGTAAAGAAGAGAGGAGGAGGCTCTGATGTGGAGTGGGAGGTTGTTCCACACTTTAGGAGTGATGTAGAAGAATGCTTGTCCTCCTGATCTAGTCCTGGGTATGTGTGGGAGGTGTATGAGTAGGCGTCCTGCGGAGCAGAGGGGTTTAGGTGGTTGGTGGAAGGAGATGCGATTGTTTAGGCAAGTTAATGGGCATGAGTTCTGTAGTGCTTTGAATGTGTGTGAGGAGTTTTAATTGAGTGTGTTTATGTATCTGGAGCCAGTGTAGTTCCCTGAGGTGTGGTGTGATATGAGATCTCTGTGTTAAGTTAAGGATTATTCTGGCAGTCGAGTCCTGGATGGCTTGTAGTCTTCTAGTGAGTTGCTTGGTGATCCCCGCTTACAGGGTGTTCCCATAATCCAACTTGCAGGTGACTAGGGCAAGAGTTACAGTTTTTCTAAAGTTGCTTGGAAGCCATTGAAGATCTTCCTCAGCATCTTCAGGGTGTGGAAGCAGGATGCAGTGATGTCATTGACTTGTGCAACCATGTCCAGTTTGCTGTCAGTGATTATTCTGATATTCCTGTCAAGGGTACGAGTTTGGCCAGCTGCAAGTTGGAGTCCCATGGTCTGATGTTCTTGCCAAAGAACTCTACTGCTGTCTTTATGGTGTTGAGCTTGATACAGTTGGCTTTTAGTCACTTAGCATCATTGGTCATGCAGGTGGTAAACTTGTTTCTTCTGTTGGAAGTTTTGTCCGAGAGGGAGAGTATGGAGTATGAGTTGTGTATTGTTGGCATAGGAGAGGATGTTGATGTTGTGTGAACCAAAGATATTGGCCAAAGGGATCATGTATGAGTTGTAGAGGGCGGGGCTGAGCAATGAGCCTTGAGACACTCTGCAGATGGATTTGCAGGCTTCTGAATGTTATGGTGCCCATCTGACAACTTGTGTTCTGTCCATGAAGAAGGAGAAGATCCAACAGAGGGCAAGTCCTTGAACGCTAATCTTGTGCAGGTGCCTGATGAGGATGGAGTGTGAAGCCATGTCAAATGCTGCAGGGTGGTCAAAGAGAATGAGGGCTGTCATGTCTCCTCTGTCAAGGATCATGTGGATGTTGTGTGTGGCAGCAATGAGTGCTATTTCTGTACTGTAGTTGAGCATGAGTTCAGACTGTGGCGTTGAGATTCTGGTTGTTGCTGAGGTGGTCAGCAATGCATTGGTTGCTTAGTTTCTTTAAGACCTTTGCCGGAGACGGTTGGAGGGAGATGGGTCTGTAGTTGGAAAGCATCAATGGGTACAAGGGTGATTTCTTAAGCAGGGGAATGATAGTAGCATGCTTCCAGGTGTAGGGGAATGTGGCTGAGTCAATGAAGGCATTGAGGATGGGTGTTAGTGCTTCGCTGATCGGTACGAGTCCTTTGGTGAAGGGGTGTTGAGGGCAAGGATCAGAAGGAGCCCCCAAGTGGATAGACTTTGTGGTTGCAGTAATTTTACTGTGGTGACAACAGGCCGCAAGAATAAGATCAGGGTTGGTTCATCAGCTGTGATGGGAAGTTAAATTGTGATGGTGACAGGGTCCAGTTGATGGTCGAAGGTATGATATATGAAGGTGATTTTCTTATAGAAGAATTCCAAGAGCCTGCTGCAAACTTCTTAAGAGGGGGTGATGTTGCTGAAGGCTCCAGAAGGCGCAATGAAATCTTTGATGATGGCAAAGATTTCCTTGCTGCAGTTAGTGGTAGCATCAAAGCGATCTGCAAGAGCTGTGCTCTTGGTGTTCTATATTAATTGGTGTGGCATCTTAGGACTGATTGGAAGATTTATTTATCTGCAGTGTCTTGACTTGTTCTCCATTTGTGCTGTATTTGTATACAAGGACGTTTTGTCAGCCTGAGTTCCTCTGTGTACCAGCTGGCATGTGGTGGTACTCTTGCCATTGGGTTGCACTTGATGGGGAGCAAGTATGTCAGCACATGTAGTTATCAAGCTGTTGAGATTTTTGATGGCTTTCAGCAAGTCGCCAGTATGCTCACACTGATGCTCAGAGAGGGCAGAAGCCCACTCTTCTTCTGAGATGCTTTTCCAGCTGTGGCGAGTGGTTCTGGTAGACGTAGGTCTGTGATGGTGTGTGATGGGTATGCTGAAACTGAAAAGAGTGTGGTCTGTCCAGGTCATAGTTGCTGGCTTGTCGACTGTGGTGTTGCTGATTGAGGAGAAAATCGGGTTCAGTAGGTGTTTGGCAGCGTGGGTGGGTTTGGTAATGTTCTGGGAGAGGCCAAGGTTAGAGTGTAGGTTGATGTGGTCTTCTAGGTGATGGTGAACGTCTCTGGGGAGGATAAAGGTGCTGGCTTTGATGATGACGTGTGCAACAAAGTCCATGATGCCTCTGGCAAAATTGGAACAGGTTCTCATAGTCTGTAAACAAGGGTTCCACCCAGGGAGAAGTCGGTTGTGATGCGAATCTTGAACGTGAGGTGCTCCATGTGGATGGTGGGGGTGTACGTATAGATGGTGCAGATGATGCTATCTTTGAATATGATGGAGGCTACACCTCTGGGCTTGTGCTGCCTTGCCTAATGATCTTGTAGCTGGTAGTGATGGCTATATAAATGTCCGGTGCTGAGGTTGGGTTTAGCCATGTTTTCGTGAGAAAGAGCAGGACAGGAATGTGGTCGTACAGTTGGTCCCATATCTTCATAGCGTGTTTGGTGAGCAAGTGGGTGTTGAGAGGCATACATGTGAGTGTGTTGTTTGGATGGTGTTTGGTCTGTGTGAGTGTGAGTGAGTGTCTGGTTTGTGTGAGTGAGTGGGGTGGTGGGTGCTCTCGGTGTGGGCATGGTGGGTGGAGGGCGTGGGAGAGTGCATGAGAACTTGCAGGAGGTGCATGTGAATGCTCCTTTCATGTTGTGTGATGCAGTGTGGCAGCAGTGTGAATAATGGCGGCCAGTATTAAGAGCATAGAGTAGCACAGCAGGGTATCGTGGGTATGGTGAGACCCAGGTTCCTGGCACTGGGCGCAGTTTAGACAAAGATGGACACAGATGGGCTTGTTCTTGGCATGTCTTCAATGCGCAAGAGGCACATCCATTGCTCATGTTGGCTGCTAGTCCGCACTGCAGCTGCCATTAAATAAACCCTGCGAGGAGGGAGGAGCACAGGGTATCATGGGCAGGAAACCAATGATGTCACTTCCTGTGCAGATGGATGATGGGAAATCCAGTGATGTCACTTCCTGTGCAGATGTGCAATGGAAAACTAAATCCTCACATTACAAAACATCCAAGCCCTGATTTACTTGGATTTTGCACCTGGTTTACGTCACTTAATTGTTGCAGAACCGATGAAAATCTTTTTTTGAATTTACAAAGTCATGCAACATGCTGCCTTATGTTACCTTGCATCAGGAATGTGTTGCATGGGTGAAACATGGGCGTTCCTGTGTTTCCACCCATGTACTTTCACAGCAAACCCATATTTACTAAATTTAACGAACAATGGTTTGTGCTGAAATGGTGCACCTACTGAGGCTGGCGTCATAAGGAGAAGCATCTTTATTTCTCCTTGTTACTTCCTTGTTACTTACTTCTTGTAAGCATGGTGCATTCTTCTGCACACATACAAAAAAGAAAAGCATCTAAGAATAGTTTTTGTGCAGGAAAGTATACCTTCCTACACAAAAACTATTCTTCTCTTGCACTTCCTATTTAATTTTGATTTTGATTTCACTTTCTTCCACCACCACACAGTTTCTGTCTCTTCATCTCACTCTTGCAGGTTCATTTTCAGCCCTGTTCTCTCCCTATTTCATTGTTTACCTATGTTTTTCTTCTTCCTTCTTTCTCCCTTCTCTGCCTTTCCCTCTCCTTGGGTCAAAGTCTGATGATGAAGCTAATTGCAGGTATGCAACAATGGGTGCTGTGCTCACCATTTGTGTCACTGGTGATTATTATTAGGCACTAAATATATCAAAAGAACATGTGGAGTGCTTACAAATAGCAGTATACTTATTCAAGGTTAATTCCTTGGACTAGGCAGCTCCAGGATTGCAAACCCGGCTTCAAACTTTCCTAAAATTGAAGCATGCCATGACTCAGTAATCAGGTTCATTCTCATCACGGCATGGACACACTAAGGGGCATATTTATACTTGTTTTGAGCCAAATTTGGGTCATTTTGTTTTACGTAAATTCAGTGCAAAACTAACTCCATATTTATACTTTGACACTAGACCCGTCTAGCGCCAAAGTTATGGAGTTAAAGTCATTTTTTGGACATGGAAACTTACCTTGCGTCAATGAGATGCAAGGTAGGCGTTCCTGTGCAAAAAATGACTCTATGGCCATAGTGCCATATTTATCCCCCTTTGCTAAAATCACACATGGGGAGGAGGAGGGGTCAAATAATGGTGCACAGCTTGCTTTGCACCATTATTTAATGCCTGGTCAGGGCAGGCGTTAGGGGACCTGTTTGCCCATTTCCATGGTGGAACATCATGGATTAAGCCCACCTGTGCCCTCCCCTGGCCCCAGGGACACCCCCCACCCACACCAGAGGGACAGCAGAGGATGGGGATCCCCATCCCAGGTAAATATAGGTAAGTACAGGTAAATATATATTTTTTTGTTTACAGTGCCATTGGGGGCCCTGAAATAGGCCCCCCTATATGCAACTGGGTTCAATGGCCATGCCCAGGGGACCCAGGTCCCCTGTGCTGGACATTGGGGTGGTGGGCATGACTCATGTCTTTTCAGAGACAGGAGTCAGGTGATATGGATGCTTTTGCGTCAGAAAATGATGCTAGGTTGGTCAGAGTCTTTTTTTTTTTTTTTACTCTAACCTGCCTAGCACCATTTTTTGGTGCAAAACTCCCTTCTCCCATACCGCCACCCCACAAGGCTAACGTCGTTTTTTTTTTACACTAGCCTACCCTTTGCGTCAGCTTGCATCATTCCATAAATGTGGTGCCCGGCTGGCACTCAAGAACGGTGCAATCCGGTGTAAAACATTTTGATGCAAAACTGCGTTAGTACAGTTTTGCGCCAAAAAGTATAAATATGCCCCTAAGGCTCTTATTTACTAAAGCTTTGCGCCGATGCAAGGTGACACAGAGAGATGCATGCCTGTTTTATCTATAGCAAAAAGTATTTTGTGTTTTAAAAGTACTCTTACTCAGTGCATAAAATGGCTTTTTCAGCACGAGGGCATTACTAGGGTGGACCTGTGCAAACACCTATAGGAATACAGGAAGCCCAGCCTACTAATGTAGCCAAACAGGGCTCTGCATCAACTACTAAAGTTTGCGCTATAGAAATACCATGTACAGACATCCATACACACCTAAGTGAGGGAGAGTGACAATATAATATTATGTTTCGGGTCTGCCGTTAGCCTGCCATATTGAATGTAATTCTTGCCTTTTAGAGGCACCTCCTGTAAACTACTGGCACTGGCTTACCAGAGGCAATTCTTAGCATGACAGACAACTGTTTCAAATACTAGCACTGTCATAATTAAGGTATTTTTTGTATGATGAACATTGTCAGACTAGGACAGAAAATAGGCCTGGGCACAAAAATAAAAAAGGTCTTAATCAGCAAATCAGATAGCAAAACAAGTGGCTGAAGTTTTGCAAATCTGGGCAGTTTTCAACTGGTAAGACACGCTGTAGAGGTGTTTGCTGGGTCTAGAAGTCTGAATCGATTTGTGTTTGCTACAGGCAATGTTTGTGATAATATCAGGGAAATCAGCTGTAAAAACTGGCCCACCAGACCATAAGACAGCCAAATACCCAGCCCACACAGCCCTGTCAGATCATCCATTCAGGCACTGTCAGATTGCCCTACAGCCCAGTCAGACACTGATAATTGGTGTCCATGGCTAAATACTAGCACTAGTGCATTGTAGATATTTCATGCCATGAGGGAGGGCAACAATGGCATATGGGAAAATTGAAACCATAACAAAATTATGGCCCTGATATACTGAGGTAATTCTTGACATAAGGGCCACCCATCATTATATGGATGGCATGATGGACAAAATGCTGACACTGGTATGAAGTTATGTGTAGAGTATTTGTGCAACACTTCAAACAGTAAAACAGTGAAGACACCACACAAAAAGGACCCCACACCAAGTTAAAAAAATAGAGCTGAATTATATAAAAGAAGGCCAAAACAACAAAACTCCAATCAGGAGAATTGGAAATATTCAAATTAAATATTTTTGTAAGTAAAAATAGTGCCAAAAGGTGTAAAGTGCCAGCTGATGATATGTGGTCATGCCAGACCAGGACAAAGTCACTAATTCAGGTCAATCATGATAGAGTGCAGGCCAGCTACAGGGACCCAGTTAGGCCAGCTGAACACAGTACCTTCGATCCTGGTTTGCAGAGCATTGCGTGGATAAGCGTTGAAAATGCAGCGTACAGCTGAGGCGATGCATCGGTTCTAAGATGTGGCGAAGCTGCCATACAAGGGCTTCATCGTCATTGAGAATCCCACTGATGTGGCTTGCAATGTGAAGACTGGGGTTGAGGATGTAGCACGCAGTTGTGGCGATGCACTGGTTCCCAGGAGTTTGCGAGGCTACGATGCAGATTCATCATCGAGGCTGTGGTTGAAGAGCAATGCGAGAGCCTACTTTAAGGATGCATTGTGCAGTGGTGATTCTGAAGTGGCTAAGGAATGCGAAGCAATGCAGGTATTTGCAATGGGTCCTATCCAAGCAGCAGCAGTGATGCATCAGTTCTGCTTGGGTTTGCGTCATGCAGCAGAGGAGAAGTGTTGGACCCACTGGATCCACAGGCTGGCAGAGCCTTAGGCCCACTTCCAAGGGTCCAGGACTGGGGTCGACTCACATATGACAGAGGCCAGGTGCAGGAGCAAGGTTGTTGGAAGCTTGTTATGTCCCTGAGGTTTCAGATCAGGAGATCAGCCAACTAGCCCTTGGAGTCACTCCGGGTTCAAGAGATCCAGGTCCAGTTCTTCTCACCCAGGCATAAGGGCAGCAGGCAACACAGCAAAGCAGGACTCCAGAAGAGTGCAGTCCAACATAGTGACAATCCTTCAGTGGCACAGCAGTCCTTCTTCCTGGCAGAGTATCCACAGGTCCAGAAGTGTATTGAAGTGTAGTGTCTGAGGTCCATCTTTTATACCCTGGTGCCCTGGTTCTGGAAGGTGGGAGAAGTTCTAGAGAGTGGCTTTGAAGTGCATGGAAATTCCTGCCTCCCCTGCCCTGGCTCCAAGCCTGCTGGAGTTACAATGCAGAGTTGTTAGGGTATAAGACATGGCCTATTCAGGTGTAAGTCGGGCTGTTCTCAGCTCTGCCACCCCATCCTGCCAGCAAATGGCCCATCCAGACATACCTAACCCTCCATTGTGTGACTGTCTGGAATGAATTTACGAAGTCTAACTGTCAGGTACACCCACTCATGTGACCCAAGCCCAGGCCAGGCTATAGGCACTGTTGGGATTGAAAGGTCTTCTGCATGGTGAAGACTTGTACCTCTGCCCGAGTGCCTAACTGTATTGCTGCTTGGATCCCTAAGGCTGATTTTTTTGTTGTCATAGGTGAACATGTATCATGCATGTTTGCTATGACATAGTCCAGTCTCACAGATTGATGTCTTGTTGGGCCAGGAGGGGTGCCCAAAATGCTACCCTTATGGTGGTGGAAAGCCACTGCCTTCAGCAGGAGTTAAGCAGCAAAAGCACGGTAGGTGGCAGCAGTAGTGGTGAACAGGTTCTTTTTACCCTGTGTCACTAGATGGAGGCCTACAGGCTCACTCAGCATTCTAAAAGTTCTGCTGCTGTGTGTTTAACTCACCCTTGGTCTACATCAGGTTGATATGGTAGTGTGTGCGTAATGAAAATATGTTCTGAATGCATTTCAGCATGCAAGACATATACTGCACAGAGGGTGCTGTCGTGTGGGCTCTCATTATCCTAAATGAGACTACTGGATTTCTAGGCACCAGGATCGATAACGGTGTGGGGGACTGAGTCTGACCCACGTGTAAGGAACTCTGTCACCCTAAATTCGGTTTTTGCTCCGGCTAACTAGCAGTGCCTCATTTCTCCCACGGGGAAGAGATGATTGGGCAGCGGAGCGCATGACATCTTTGGAACTTCTCAGGGAAGTCTTGGTCACTCAGATCCAAACCAACTCTCTCACTTACAGTATGATCTCATATACAAATGACAAAGGCAGTATACGTTTTATATAATGTTTTAATAAAACAACTGTATTTTAGATAATAAGGCGTGAGCCGCAATAACCAGAACCATACAACACAGTAGGATTGAAATAGTCACCAGGAGAGTAAAACATAAGAACAAAGCGATCATCGTGTCTAATAGTTTCTACTCTCCCTCTGCTTGTTCTATTTCGAGCACAGCATGTTAAGCTTCTAACTTGCCTTTCTGAGTCACTGGGGAGACATCAGCCCTCATACCTGAGCAAAGGCCTGTGATCTTGGTTCAGCATCTGCAACAAGGCAGTCAGCGTCTAGTTGTGGTTCCCTGGTCGGAATCTCCCTCTTGCGTGTATTGGGACAAGGAAGTGATTTTATAACTAACATGTCAGCGTGATCACAAAATGTCCCTACGCAGGAATGCCAATGACTAAACTCATACCACGTCTATCGGCAATGTACCAGACTGTATCCTTGACTGAAGCACAGAGTGAACAGGAATGTGTTATGGAGAACTCCAGTGCTGAAGTACGCTAAACAGTGTGATATGAATTAAAAACAAGACCGTAGAACTGGCTATTTGAAAAATAACAGTACGAAGCCTAATAAAAAGCATTTAGAGCAAAGTGCACAGAGGCTCTAAGCTGCAAGCAAATGAATAAAATACATCCAGGGCAAAGTGCACAAAGGCCTAAAGCCTGAAGCTAATGCGCAAAGGATACGTAAAACTAACCACACTACACCCTCCCCTTGTCGGTAGCAAGTGGTTCCAATAATATAAAAGTATGCCCCAAATATAAACAATACATAAAACTATATATTTCGACAAGGTCAGAAGACAAAAAAGACATAAATTTAGGAAACATGTGACGATAAAGCCAAATTCAATATAGTGTCAATTTTGCAGGATAAAAAAAATCCAATTGTCAGACAGAAGCAATAGAACTTAGGAGCTCCTCCACTTCGATATATGTCAATATCGGAAGATCCACGCCACAAAGTACCATGGAGCAGGTGTGTTCCAAAGCCCCAAAACCATTCAGGGCGGCACCCCTTGCAGGGCCTATGAATGAGACAACACTATCTTCCTCCAGGAAGGGAATCTCATAAACCGCCTCACGAAGCAAACGCAACCGTAGTGAACAAGTCTGGGAATGAGCCCTAATCGGGAACATCAACAGATCAGTTTCGACCACTGGAGGGCACTGCAGTGAGAGACAGAAAGCCAGTGCATGTTCAAACGAGCACCAAAGGCACCGAAACACGGGTTGCACACAATCCAAAACTGGTCGGAATGACAGAGACCAGTCACACTCCAAATGTCCCAGGAGTGTTGCTCCAAAATGCTGCATCATGCGTTCACGACACAGCTGTGCTGACGGGAGCAGCAATACAGTATCTCGTCGTGGCGGGACAGCCATTGCGAAAAAATAGCAACAATAGCAAGACTCCAGCCAACAAAGCCAAAGTAATCGGGAAACCCCCAAAAATGCTTCCGAAAATAGAGTGTATAGCCAAAGGTATCAAACCGAATATGGAAGAGAAGGTGTGAGCAAAACCAACACCAACGGCTTTGAAAAAATTTGCAATTCCAGCAGTGCTGGACGCATTAAATATTCGTCCCACAAGTTCACCAAAGTGACTTGGAAAGTTAGTATTCAAAAGGGACTGTATTTCCGCTGATGACCTTGCCACCTGTAGTGCGTAGGTCTCACTAGCAGATGTAAGGGCCACATGTTTTTGAAACAATAAAGCCTTCAGTCGACTCAACTTGTCGAAATTAACCTTGGAAGTAGCAATATGAGGCCAGATGTCCGCTACCTCCCTAATTTGAGTGGGGGGGAAACAACACATTCCCGCAGCACGTAACGGCCTTGGTGACAACGACAACGTAAACTATTCCGGCACGCATGCCACTGCAGCGTTCGCTGTTAAGAACAATGTAACTGCCGTTAGAAAGCACCCGGAAAGTGTTTTTAATAACCGGGACTGGAACTCCCTTCAGATAACAAGCTAAGTTAGCAATCGAATCGTTACACGCTCCGTGCAAGGACAGCTGTTTACAAACCATGGAATGGCTGACAGAAGTTTCGCATTCACTACCGCTAAGAAAAACCTCCCTCAAACCATTAATACATCCGTATAGAAAGGGAAGCTCCCACACCTCGTGTATGTAACTGTCTCCCAACCGTTCATATCTTCCCACCGGAATGTGCTTCAAACAAGAAGTAAATTGCAGAGTTGAGATAGGCAGATTAATTACGCCATGAATCAACCACTCAGCTGACGGAATCTCAGCAACCGTGAAAGGCAGTTTTTCAAATTTTTCAATATTCAACATGACATACGTCGCTTCCTTTTTAGCCATCAACTGTTGTTGACGAGTTAAATTAAAGGAGACAAAGATCTCCCTGGCACGAATGTGCTGCCACGGAACGCGACCTGCCTTCAAGGTCTGAAGAGTCCAACCCAGCTGCATGATGGACCGCGTCTGACTCTGCCCATGATATAAATAAGACATATCTGATTTAATAATGTCTATAGCAGAGGAAACGATGCTGTCAATTGTGTAAACACGGTCAGAAAGGGTATGCATGCCATTATCTACAACAGACAAAGCCTGCATCAGGTTTTCCTGATCAATTTGCCTCAACCGGGCCGCTGCCTCCTGCTGTGAAAGCTTCCAAATCTCATTATAAACTTTGTATAAAAATCGTTTCTTCCGTGGTACCCTAGGTCCTGACAAAAAATCTTGTAAGTCAGTATCATTAGACAGTAACGTGAGATGTGATTTAACTGCATCCAGCGTGGACGACTTCAACCATTGCTGACAAAGCTTTCCCACGCTGTATGTAGTTATAATATCAGCATGTTCTGGTGAAATGTAACGAGGGTCTGCCCTACTAGTCCTGAACCCCCCTGAAGAGGTGACGAAACGTTGATGACACTTATTAGTGTCTACAGGCCATAATAACCACCCGCCCGGATGTACCAATGAAGTGTGAAGCGTACCATTCTGGACCCAGTGTGTAAACTCACTAAACGTAGCATTTACATATCGCTGCCAATTGTTCAATTTGGAAGGGACAGGTATTCTAGGCAAATTCAACTCTCTAATCATTGCCAAGCCCAAACAGCTAGTCTGTTGTACTGTGTCATTGAGGAAAATCATCTGCACAGGGATAATACATGCTCTAAATAATGTGTCCCTGCCCTGCATTTGCCAATTTTTCGTTCCCCAGACACTTTTCAAATCAACAGTCTTAAACCAATATTCATACCCCTCAACCGAAAGTTTAGACACAAACAAATTTGAATACAGTAATTTAGTATCGGTCAATAACATTTGCTTATTAGCATACGGAGTAACTTTAAAATAGTAAGACTTAGCATTTTGTTGATTATGCCCAGAAAAATATGCAAATTTATCATAATACGTTTTTGAACTCCCTTGTGGAGGAGTCGGGCAATGTTCCCATTGCACATAATCAAATATGGACTTAGGGCTACTTGCTTTATGAATTAAATGGTGTCCATAATAGTTGTAGCAAAACATGTCACCATGATTATCTCTAAATAGGTAAGCATCTTCATCGTCATAGACAGTATAATATTGTAAGTCTGTCAGCATAGAATCCACTGTCGTCACATCCCAATGATCAGAAACAATGCCTGGTACAACAATATCATTCATTGATAACTTGAGGACATACGGTATTTGAATCAATTCAGTGGGACCATATATATCAAACATTACTTTATCCCACACAATCCCATCCGGATTCGGTATTGCAGAAATGTTTACATTGGACACGTCTCTTCGAACCATATGAGACGAAAAATGTGGTTTTAACACAGTCTCCACATGCTCAATGTCAGATCGTTCAGGAAGAAAATGACCATGTATTACTAGAAAAAAAGTAACCACAAATCCCAACCACAAAAAAATAGTCATTACGGCCATAAAAAGCCACAAATAGTTCCAAGGAAAAACAAAATATGTGTGTTTAAGCCAACACAGCAGCTTACGTGGACCTCAGACTGAAGACATCGAGGACGAGGAGCCGGACACTGCATCATCAGTGTCGTTGAAGCAGCCAGAGGCAGTTCTTGCAAAAGGTGCAACTGTGAACAAAGTAGCAGATGGAGGCTCCTGCCTTGGCACACTATAAACCACATGTTCAGAAACATCAGTACAACGTACAGCAACTTGATCAAAAGATTCCAAATTAATCGTTGTCTGTGGAACAATCACAAGATCATCTTCCACCCTCCCCAAGCTCGGAGAGGAAACAGCGTTGGTGTAAATCACCTGCAGCGGGACTTCTTCCCCAGTAGTGAGAGGGATTCCGGAACTACTGGGTGTCCCTCTTGGTCTGCTGTGCAGAATCGGCCACATGTTGTAACTTGACATTATCAATGGAAACAAAGCGATTTCCTTTTGCCCCTTGCAGCTGCGGTAAAATCAAAGTTCTCGTGCTGCTAACCCCTAACACAGGGACTGGTGCCCGATAAGAAGGACCAAATTCTTTCTTTACTGCGACCTTTTCACGCACTAGATCCCCAATCCTGGGTATCCAACCAGTAGGAGTCACTGATTCATCCTTAATTCCTGAGGAGGCAGCACTTGCAGAAGAGTTATCTTCACGGAATTGTTGTAAATCCTGCAAAACAGTGACACGATCATTTATGTCAAAGGGCGTATCTGCCACCTCCACACCAGGACCATCTAGATCAGGAATATACATTTGTGTTCCAAACAGGCACTCATATGAAGTATGACCCCCCAGTGACCTTCTAGGCAAGTTATTAAGTGCTCTCTGTACTTCATACAGGTGGGCTAGCCAACCACGACCTGTACCTATAACTCTGGCCGTTAAGGATTGCTTTAAATCACGATTTAAACGCTCCACAACAGAATTTCCCTCGGGATAAAATGGAGACGAGAATTGGAGTTGGACCCCCAACGAAGCCATGGTGTCCCTGAATGCCTTAGAGGCAAAAACAGGGCCCTGGTCCGAATGAAAAGCCGCAACTGCAAATGTATCGACAAAGATGCGCAAATCTTTAATAACAGTCCGAGCGTCAGCCGAGCGCTGTGGCCAGACCCACACAAATCTGGAGCACGAATCTACAGCAACCAAGATATATTTGTATGCACTGTCTGGGGTCAACGGACCACAATGATCCAAGTACACACACTGTAAAGGTTTATTTGAAATCAGAAGGGGCGTCTGCTGCGGGCGTCTAGCCGACAAAACTTTAATTTGTTGACAAACGTCACAACAAAGGACATACTGCTTTGCCTCTTTATAGAGACCAGGCCACCAGTAACGAGCCTGTAAAAGTGAAATCGTGGCAGCCACACCAGCATGTGCAGATGCCACCCCCTGATGTGCTGCAGAAATTAATCGAGGTCTCTCAATTCTATTGGGCATTTCACATACACCAACGCCTGGAATGTTAACAACAGCATTTAGCGCACTACTCAAGCAGTAACTATATTTAGAAGGAAATCCTTTAGGAAAGGGCGTGCCATCAGCCGTAGCCCTTATGGCAGCCGAAATCTCTGTGTCTAGTTTGGAACTCGAACGAGTCACTGCGGCCACAGTGGCAACAACCACTGACGACTTCGCGGCTTCATCAGCCAAAGTATTCCCAGCAACGTGTATCCCAACGCGCTGGTGTCCAAGTGTATGCACAACATGGACCTTAGGAAGTGTCTCTTTCAGATCCGCAACCTTACCCCACAACAATTTGTGTTTAATGGTGTTGCCCTTAGAATCTCTGAACCCATTCAACTTCCAATAGTGTAGATATTCATTGAAAGACTGTACACAGTAGTAGGAGTCACAGACCAGCAAGGTTAAAATCACCGGATCCACGTGCTCCAACGCTAACAACAGAGCTTTGAGCTCAGCCAGCTGTGCCGTGCAATCTCCCAAGGTTTTAGTATAAGTATGTCGGGGGCAGAACACTTCCCCCTCCATCGTGCCGCTCACCACCGCACATGCAGCAGAATACTGTTGTTTAGTCCCAACCGCTGGTTGCGCAGAGCCATCGGTATACATGACCACCTGATATTGGTCAATAGGCAATGTGCCAGCAGGGACTGGGTACTCCATTTCATATTGAAGAAATTCTTGAGTCTGCAGTTTAGGGTCAAATATGTAATCTACATCAGTGGCTGTCAAAGACGTAGTCCATTGTATCCATCGCAGGTGTAAAGCTTTCGAATTAGGGACACTCGCTTTTGTAACAGCCTCTAAGGCCGGAATCGGGGAAACGACAATAATGCGTTGGCCCTGGGCAAGCTCGTTCTTTAATCACAGCCATCTGTACGGCAGTGAGTATTTTCTCAGTTTGCGCAAATCGTTGTTCTGCAGCAGAATACAAGTGGGACTTGTATGCTATCAGGACTGTCTCACCCTCATTAAAGGTGACATATGTAAACCCAACAGCCCCAGGTATCACCCTGATGACTAAATGCGTTTTATTGTCCAGTGTGTGTAAATGTTTAACTGCTAAGAGATCAGTTTGCAAATCTCGTAGTATATGTGTATGCTCAATTGTCCAAAATCTACTCGAAAAATTCAGACGAATCAACTCGTATAAGGGTTTTATACGCGTAGCATAATCAGGAATGTAAGTTCTATCAAAATTCAGAAACCCCAACAATGACTGGAGCTTCCGAACCGCATTAGGAGGCTGCAATAAAGCACATTTCTCCAAAAAATGTGGCACTAAGCTCTTGCCCTCACTCGACAACTCATATCCCAGGAAAATGACGCTGACGAAGGCAATCTTCGATTTCTTAAAATTAAACTTATAGCCAATTTCCGCAAACCCCACAACAATGTGCGTTACACGCCTTAGATGTTGCAGATTCTCATCGTCTGTCAGATATATGTCATCAACATATGATAACGCTTCATGGTCCAACTCGTGCAGCATTTCAGTCACACGAGCCGAAAACAGTCCTGGGCTATTCTTATACCCCTGAGGCAAACGACAAAACTTTTTCTGGGAGCCAAACGCACTGAAACTGGTATAGTCCCGACTTTCGTACGCTATATTTTGGCAGAAAAATCCATTCGAGATATCTAACGTTGTTTTGTATTTCTTACGCACTATATTATTCATGAGCGCTGCGCTATGTGAATTCTGTATTGCATATGTGCGTGTATGACCATTTAAATGTCTGTAATCCACCACTATCCTATATGAATGGTCCGGTTTAGCAACCGGAAATAAGGGATTATTCATCGGCGAGACACAGGGCTCAATTACACCCTGGTACTCCAATTGTGTAAGAATTTTCCTAACCGATGCCCTTGCCTCAAATTTGATAGGATACTGCGGCTGTGGCTGAGGTTCGCCCTTTATTGGAATTACATGATAAGGTGATTGTCTATCCCACCCCACGTTATTTCTATATAGGGCGGGAGCCTGTGCTAGAGCCCATGCTTTACCATAGGACTCCGCTAGTTCTCTCGGAACAAGTGGTGAGAAGGAAGGTGTAATAACCTCCTCCCCAACCGGACAGTCGCGAACAAAGTCAGGTGGCCAATCCTGTTCGGCCAGTAGAACATCATATGATTTTACCACATGGTCCCAAAAGATGGCGTGTACAATGCGGTCAATGTCCCCTTCTAATCGCAGAGTCACTTTATATACTCTATCAGGATCAGAGACTCGCATATCCGCCGTTTCGACTTGTATGAAGTCATCAGTTGCTTTCACCTCCAGATGCTCTAGAAGACTCCGGCGAACTATTGTGACCTCTGCCGCGCTGTCTAACAGTGCCAACGCCCATGTCTTGTTCGTCAAGAGAACTCTCTTCTTGAGCGGCATGTCTAACTGAGACTGCTGCCACTTTCTTCTTTTTAAATTGCTGTTTTTGTTGCAGCGGTTTCTCTTCTTGTTTAATAGAAACCTCCGTTGAGCGTTGTGAATCCTGACTTGGTTTCACGTACTCCGTTCTCCGCTCTGACTGCCCAGCTCTCTCACTCCTCTTCTCTGAGGAGTCCTGAAAGGAACGAGATTGGCGTGTATCAGTATATTGATATCTATCAGGCGTCTTCAAATTATCCCTATTCCTGAGATTATACCTATTCTGCGGGGTCTCCGGTTGCGCTTTTTAGTACCCTCAGGTTGCTGTTGTTTAGCATTGTCTTTATTATTTTTACCCTGTAATTGGGGTTTTTGCGGTCTAGCCCCTAGGCTATCGTGACCAATACTGGAATATGTCTCTGCTATTATTCTCGGAAGTTCCCGCTCCTGATTAATCTGCGGAACGTCCCGAAGACGCATTCGCACTGCTAGTGCTACTGCCTCTCCCTTGAGATTACTCAAAATAATAGAAGAAACTGCAGCAAAATTGCCCATTAACTGCATGCCCAAATCTAAGGCAGGGGCAGCCCCATATTCATCTTGAATTTGTTTAAGCACTTCCGGTAAATTAGCTAATGTCGGTGTACCGTGTGCCGTAGTGTAGAGCGCGGCAAACACCGTGCCCCAGGTATTACAAAGGTCCACCGGAGGAACCATCCCATACGGCAAACACATCGTCAATATTCTATGTTTATCCTGAGGTCCCGTATGGGGAAACACTGCTTCCAGCTTATTAATTTTTTGCGCCAGCCAAAATGGAGTTTCCTCACGTTTAGCCGGTACCTTACCCATAACTGAGTGTACAGCGGCCGGATTGATACCCGGAACCACCGCCTGTGGGTGCGCCGGAGCAACACGCGCTGCATTTGTATTTAGTGTCTGCATGACAAACTGAACTAATCGTCTATATGTAGCCGTTAAGTCTGTATATAAACGACGAACTTCAACCACTGTCAATAGAGCAGCCGCAGGATGAGGTGTATATGTAGCCAATAAAGGCCAGGTAGGACCATCAATACTCAGTGGACCTAACCTAACTTGTCCTACTGTGTGTGGGAGGGCGCCATCAAGCCAATTATGGTGTTCTTGATAAGATAAAGGTATCTCTAAGTATGCATAAGCCCTGTACTGTCCAGGGACATTCGCAACAGTGTATTCGTGAAAAGTGCTTGTACCCCCATCAACTGCTGGAAATACGACCCAAGAATAAAAAAGTTCTGTTCTATAGGCTGCATGGGCGTCCACCACAAAAGTGACCGGACCCCCCTGGACCGTCAGGCCATGTGCTATCAGATGTCCTGTGAGCGGGTGTTGCATATGAAGCGCTACTTGCACCACTACCGGATTCGCCATCTAGAGAAAATCAGCACCTGGGTAGAGAAGGCACACCGATAACGGGGTTTTTCCTTTCAAAGTTCAAGCTTGAACAACCAACCACTAAGTAATAGGATGCCTATCCCGTGGTGGCGGAAATCCTCAGCCCCAAGGACGTCTCCGCTTACGGAACCGAGGAGTCAAAACATATATGAGACCGAGAGAGTCAGTCGGACCTAAATATTAGAGCCAGACCAATCGTTGGCGGCGCCATGTCGCATGGGCTCTCATTATCCTAAATGAGACTACTGGATTTCTAGGCAGCAGGATCGATAACGGTGTGGGGGACTGAGTCTGACCCACGTGTAAGGAACTCTGTCACCCTAAATCCGGTTTTTGCTCCGGCTAACTAGCAGTGCCTCATTTCTCCCACGGGGAAGAGATGACTGGGCAGCCGAGCGATTGACATCTTTGGAACTTCTCAGGGAAGTCGTGGTCACTCAGATCCAAACCAACTCTCTCACTTACAGTATGATCTCATATACAAATGACAAAGGCAGTATAAGTTTTATATAATGTTTTAATAAAACAACTGTATTTTAGATAATAAGGCGTGAGCCGCAATAACCAGAACCATACAACACAGTAGGATTGAAATAGTCACCAGGAGAGTAAAACATAAGAACAAACTGATCATCGTGTCTAATAGTTTCTACTCTCCCTCTGCTTGTTCTCTTTCGAGCACAGCATGTTAAGCTTCTAACTTGCCTTTCTGAGTCACTGGGGAGACATCAGCCCTCATACCTGAGCAAAGGCCTGTGATCTTGGTTCAGCATCTGCAACGAGGCAGTCAGCGTCTAGTTGTGGTTCCCTGGTCAGAATCTCCCTCTTGCGTGTATTGGGACAAGGAAGTGATTTTATAACTAACATGTCAGCGTGATCACAAAATGTCCCTACGCAGGAATGCCAAAGACTAAACTCATACCACGTCTATCGGCAATGTACCAGACTGTATCCTTGACTGAAGCACAGAGTGAACAGGAATGTGTTATGGAGAACTCCAGTGCTGAAGTACGCTAAACAGTGTGATATGAATAAAAAACAAGACTGTAGAACTGGCCATTTGAAAAATAACAGTACGAAGCCTAATAAAAAGCATTTAGAGCAAAGTGCACAGAGGCTCTAAGCTGCAAGCAAATGAATAAAATACATCCAGGGCAAAGTGCACAAAGGCCTAAAGCCTGAAGCTAATGCGCAAAGGATACGTAAAACTAACCACACTACAGTGCAAAGTGGAACAGTGTCCATATGGCAAACTTTTGTGAGCTGGCAGTGTTTGTTTAGAGTGACATACTCTGCTGCAATACAGAGAGACTGTAGAACTGAACAGTGTGTGCAGACTGAGTGTATGTGCTGTATGTGAGAATGCTGGTGGTAGCATGGTACATTGGCACAATAGTATTAGACAGCGGCGTGTGCTGTGAATGTACACTAAGTGGAGACGTACCTGCACTGGTACATCACATGGAGGACTTTGGGTTACATTTTGGGAAGCCCAGGCGCACAGCCTGCTAATCTCCCTGCTGGGCAAGGGGACATCACCCAGGGAAACCAAGACCACCTGTCCTGGAGTCTGGAGCAGCAGTACCTGTCTGCTCACCAAGACTGGTATGCCCAGGAGGGAGAGGAGTGTGTTGGAGGAAGCGAGATCCAGAGGGGGGAGCCCAGACATGTGGGGTCCCTGAGTAAGGTGTGAGGAGCAGTGCCGCACCAATTGGGCTGTAGCCTGTGTGCAGCGTCGTGAGTTTGGAGACCCCGTAGGCCAGTAGGGGTCACCGTACACCAAAGACAAGTGCTGCATCAATTAGACCATCGTCCATGTACATTATTATGGATGCTGGCAACCCCGTTTGCCAGGAGGGGCTGCCGGTTGCCAAGGAACTGTGCCGCATTGATCAGGACGTAGACCGTGTGTGGAGAAGTTACTGCAGCCCCGTATGCCAGGAGAGGCACCCTGAGGCCAGCAGGATCTGATAAGTTATGTTTGCCAGAGCAACCCTGTATGCCAGGAAGGGCCGCTCGGAGTGCTGAGCTTGGAGGTACTGGTTGTTACGCATAACCAGACAACCAAGATGTGGGAAGTTTCATGTCCGATGAGTCTCGAGGACAGGGGAGCCCTGCCGAGCACGGAGATGACACCAAGCCCCGAGTAAAGAGAAAAACGACTTACTGCATGTGGCTGGAGCCAGAGCAACTCCAATCGTCAGGACACTGATGAGCATGGCTCAGGAGAAAGAGTTGGTGCCTGCCAGGAGCTGCGGGTGTGAAAACATGCCACCCGACTTTGCCAGTTCTGGTCAGGACCACACTGCACTGCTACCTTGTTTCAAACCATCAGCGCAGATAATTTGAGAACTGGGCCTGCTTGGCCCCGGGGGATATAACGCCTTTGGTTTTTGAAACTCTACTTGACTTTAAGTGACTGCACCATCTTGATTGAGTCCAAGGAGAGGAGACCCTGTGACAGGGCCCAGTAGTTTATGCTCCTTGAATGTCACCATATATAAATGAGGAATAACAATACTTTTTACATGGCCTTCGGGTAGTTGAGGAGTGGCCTGACAACTACTAGAGTGCCTACCTTACAGGTTTGAACTGTGTTATTGCTTTTTAAATGTTGTTTACTTTTTGCATGTGTAGAATTAGAATAAAAATACTTCTTTTAATACAAAAACAAATATTTAGTTGAACATTGATTTATTGTATGCGCTCCTTGCACATTGAGTTATGAGTCGTGTTCACTGACCTGTATCTACATTCCGCTCCGAGGGATCCTTGCCTGCTTGTGTCATGCTATTAACTGAGAGGCAGGTGCAGAATGGGGTGCTTGACCCAGCTGAAAGGTTACATAGTAAGGTGGGCCTTGGACGTCATGAGTAAAAGGCCTCAACCACCTTGGTTGGGCCCAGTAACCCCTGCATGACTCTTGTCCCATTGAACTGGCAGGTACAAAGGGCTAAGGCAGACAATTGTCAACTTTCTAAAGCTGAATTTTTATAACTGTGATAAAAAGCTGACTTTACCATAAAATAGGGCTCTCCATCACAATTCAAAAGACACCAAATATGAACTGGTTATCTCTTCCCATTTGAAAATGACACTTATAAAATGCAATGAGGTAATTCCTGTGTTATCCTAAGGGAGAGATAGGCCTTACTGTAATGAAAATTGAAATTAAGAACTTTTCACTACCAGGACACATACCACATACCCTACTTTTTAAATGCATTGCACCCTGCACTCTGGGTGTCCTCCGCCTAGCCTAGGTATGTATTGAAAAAGGAAGGTTTGGGCCTGGCAAATGGTTTTATTTTTCCAGGTTGACATGGCAGTTTAAACTACATACACAGGCTTTGCAATGACAGGCCTGGGACATGTTTAAAGGGCTACTTAAGTGGGAGGCACAATCAGTGCTGCAGGTCCGCTAATAGCATTTCATTTACAGACACTGTGTGTATATAGTACCACTTTACTAGGAGCTTATAGGTAAATTAAATATGCCAACTGGGGATAAGCCAATATTACCATGTTTAGAGGAGAGAGAACATGTACATTAGGACTGTTTAGCAGTGGGAAAGTGCTCAAAGTCCTAAGGCCAGCAAAAATTAGATCAGTAAAAATGGAGGAGGAAGACAAAAAGGTCTAACAGGCATCATGGGCATTTTGGGGGCCATACAGGGCAAAATGCTGGCACTGGCACAATGGAGGTATTTTTTAACAAATATAGGCACTCATGGCATGTTTGAACAACAATGGAGTCAAATGTAGGCAACAACCAAGTTTCATTGACTTGAAGCACCTTTAAAGGACAATATTTAAAGAGTGCTCTTTGGGAGCCTATGGTTTTTTAGAAAAGTGATGTGAAAGTTGTGCTTTAAGATGTACTATTTGACCTCAATTTTTCAAAAAACTTTCTCAAAAGAAGAAAACTCCAGAACCCACCTTGACGAGGTCTGGCTGACTCGCGTGCTACAACCCAGGGCTAGTGTTACACTCGAGCACTTTAAAAGATCAGGTCAGCACCCTAATACACGTGGTATCTAAAATAGACATTAGCCCATGTTGTATTGTTACCTTAATAGTTCAGCTATTATGAAATTTCAGTGTTGTCACTTATCGTGATGTTATGAGGTTTATGGTCAGGTGACAGCGCCTTGAGACCCTTACGGGTGAGTAGTTGCGTTGTCACATCCACTTAACTTGACATTTCAGTAAATGAACGTTCATGCCATTAACATCCTTATAGAATCAGTACTTGAAACTGAAATATAAAAGTGCTGTGAATAACAATCCCAGAATTCTTGTTGGCTACTCAGAACTGCTGGTACTCTCTCATTATACATTTTGCTATCCTCCTGAGAAGTGCTGCTATTCTCTCTTTCAAATCTACTGAGGGTTGTACAATAAAATATGAACAACAAAAATATTATGGTACAAAAATATTTGTGTCCAAATATTGACAACTAAATACTGATCACAACCAAGAGTGCAGTCAGCCCGTCAGGATCAGAGATCCTGCCAGACTTGTAATCTGGCCGTTGGGCTGCCACAGCGGGTCTGGAGGTCTTGAGGCTGCAGACTCATAATCTGGCCCATAGTGAGTGACAGTGTAATGTGAATGAATACACGTATATGTTGTAATGTAAAGTGACAGTACGTGTATTACCTACCTTATGTGTGTACTTACCTGATGTCCTTTGTAGTACGCTGGCCTGGGTTTGGGGACCCAGTCCTCCATGGAGAAGTGACAATCATGGCGGGTCCCTTTCATGGAGTACACAGCGTCACATAGACTTGCCACAGAAGATGAAGATATCATAGGTGCCATGGTCCCAGGTTGGTCAAGGGCTCCTACAACATGATTATCACATGTGTAGACACACTACTAGTAGAGGGAATGTGAAATACAGACCTATTCCAGTGTGTAAAAGTGACTTCAAATGGGCAGATTCCTGTTTCAAAGCCACTGTGTCTGTTCTTAGGCCTGGGATAAAGAGGCATAGGAATTTTGGTGCATTCCAGGCTGAGTGTGAAGCATTCCAAGGATGTGTCACACACTGAAAAACTTGTGAACATCACTGCTTCAGTTCTAAGTGGGTTTTTATGAGGGAACGCCTATCTTGTATACATTATAAATTGCATTGCACAGCCGGTTCCAGTGCAGGTATTTTTTGATGCAGGCCATCAAAAACTGTCACATTGGGCCAAATATGTTGTTTTGTAAATATGGGGCAACATGGAGCAGAGAATGCATCGCTGATGCATCAGAAAAACAACACAACAACACTAGCTCCTTGTGATTAAGCCCCATATACTTTTGAATAAAATATCTTCAAAATATCATACGAAAATACAGGATGAAGTACAGAATGAAGTAAAAATTAGTAATCTAACCCCAATCCAAAAACATAAAAAAACAAATCAAAGCCGATAGAAATAACATCTGGGAAAATACATACACTGTGGGGGTGGGTCAAATATACTATTCTCACTCCAGTCCAACAAATATTGTGGCCAGAACACACATTAGAGGTGCTCAGATGTGCTATTCTAATAACACCAGTCTAACAAACATTATGGAAAATGCATACATTGGGTTTGGATTGGGTTAGATTTACAATTCTAATTTAACAACATTGGGGGAAGTCTAAAGACTGTGAGGAACAAATTTACTATTTTAATAAAATGTTGGGTAAAGTGCACACATTGGGTAGGTCAGACTTATTATTGTAACTCCAATCCAACAACTGTGGGAGAAAGTGCATAAACTATGGGAGGCCAGATTTACTATTGTAACTACAGTCTAATAAAACGTTGTGGAAAGTGCATACATGGGTTACAGTCAGATTTACTCTTCTAGTTGTAGCTTAACAAACATTGGGAAAACTGCTGACATGGGTAAGGAGTCAGAGTTGCTATTCTAACTCCAGTTCAAAATACATTGAGAAAGTACATACTTTGGGGGAGGGCAGTTTTACTATGCTAATTCCAAGTAGCCATTAAAACTATTAAAGAAATTGAATAAAAAAAATAAAAACAAACTTATTAAAATATCCTAAAATTGAGAACCATTAAAATATTTATTTTAGCATTTCCAAATGTAATATAATTGGTAAAAAATTAAAGTTATAGAAAGAGTTTTAAATAAATAAGATCCCTTAAATTCACAAATAAAACACACAAAAGCACAAAATCTGCTGTGATGATGAAAAATTATTTTCAAAACCCAAACAAATATATTTTTCACATTTACATATTTACATTTGTAATGGATTATAAATTAACAATTAAAAATCTACCTACTCTTTATCTCAAACTAATCCACAACCTAATACAAAATTATTAAATGTATTTAAAAATATATAAACTTATTCTTTAAATGTAAATAGTTTTAAACAAACAATTAATTAATCCAATTTAGAACAATTGTATAATTAATACATTAACCAATTATTATCAATGTATATACTAATCAGTTAATACTAGCTGTCTATTCTTTAATAAACCCCACAATCAAAAATTAACATTTAGTACATAATTTAAAAAATTGAACATGTAAGCTAATAAATAATTGGAAGAAATTGGAGTATTGGTTGAGGGGGTGAGAACCTACCTTAAACAATAATCACAGTCCTTGTTGGGGTTAACCACCAGAGCCACTAAATAAACCTATGCTCAAACCTCTGGTAGCTTGGCATTTATCAATCATGTTTAACTTAAAGGCAATGTGTAAATTATTTATGCAGCACTCAAACAGTAATAAAGTGAAAACACCACAAGAAAAAACCCATACCCATTTAGAAATATAGAGAACATTTGAGAATGAAAATGATATAAAAACAAGAAAAGTCCAATAAATAGAATAGAAGATATAGGGCCTCATTCTGAGGCCGGCGGGCGGCGGTCGCCGCCCGGCTGGCGGGAACCGCCATATGGCCGCTCCAGGCCATTCTGGCTTTCCCGCTCGGCTGGCGGGTGACCGCCAGAAGGCCGCCCGCCAGCCCAGCAGGAAACCCCTTCCCACGAGGAAGCCGGCTCCGAATGGAGCCGGCGGAGTGGGAAGGTGCGACGGGTGCAGTTGCACCCGTCGCGAATTTCAGTGTCTGCTAAGCAGACACTGAAATTCTTTGTGGGGCCCTCTTACGGGGGCCCCTGCAGTGCCCATGCCATTGGCATGGGCACTGCAGGGGCCCCCAGGGGCCCCACGACACCCCATACCGCCATCCTGTTCCTGGCGGGCGAACCGCCAGGAACAGGATGGCGGTATGGGGTGTCGGAATCCCCATGGCGGCGCAGCAAGCTGCGCCGCCATGGAGGATTCCTGAGGGCAGCGGAAAACCGGCGGGAGACCGCCGGTTTTCCCTTTCTGACCGCGGCCAAACCGCCACGGTCAGAATGCCCTTGAGAGCACCGCCAGCCTGTTGGCGGTGCTCTCGTGGTCGTTGACCCTGGCGGTCAATGACCGCCAGCGTCAGAATGACCCCCATAATGTTTTAAAATTTGTACAAAATTAATAGCTAAAAAAGCGCACAAAACACCAACCACTGTTATTGGCTCACACTAGACTGGGTCAAAGTCAAAAGTTAAGGCTGACTGTGCAGGAATGTGAGTCAGATGCAAGGATCATGTTCGTCCTAATGAAAAGTTCACCTACTGACTTAGAAAATGTTATGGAGAAAACTTAGTTGTCAATGAGTCGTCAGGGGGCAAGCTGCAAGCTGGATCTGAAGGGGGGCTTGACAGCGGTGGGTTGATAAAGAGCAGGGTTCTTATGCTGTCTTCAACGGAGCTGGGAAAGCTCAGAGCAGACAAAGTCCAAAGTCTGTTCCCAGGAAGGTCTCAACATTGATCGGTTGCTACTCAGCATTGGTCCCAATGAAGCCCTCTATGTTCTCACTTAGAAACTTTATGGAAGTTGGATCTCCTTCAGCAGGGCAAACCAGCAAGTTGAAGTTAACTGGCAATTCGACGATGACCCGGTCTCCATCAATTCTCTAGGAGGAAAGTTGACAAAAAAATTCCAATTCCCACTTCCTGCAGTTTGGGGACAAGAGGTGGGGGGTAGGACTCAGTTCAACAGAAGCCAGCGGCAGGATCCATGGAAGATCCAGTTGGAACTTGTCAGCTGGACTGTTGCAGGGAGAAAGACCTCTGGAAGCTTGCTGTGTCCCTGTGGTACAAACAGGAGGTTAGACAACTGATTCTTGCAGTCACTTCTGGTATCCTGGATTTGAGGCAAGCAGGTCCAGTCTTCCTTCGGGTTTTTCAGAGAGCAGTGAAGTTCTTCTTCTGATTCTCCACAGGTCGAGGAGTGTTCTGAGGAGAGGGCTGTGGGGTCACTTTTATGCTCAGTGCCAGCCTGTGGTGTTCACCCCTAAATCAGTTTTGCCTGTTTCCTTCCTTCCAAATGGGGTAAGTGCCAACCTGACCAAAGAGATAGAAGGGAGGCAGGGCTAGCTGTGAGATTCATCAGGCAGTGACAAGGTAAGCATCCTTTGAAACTCAGGAAGGAGCTGAGCACAGCCCTGGGCATTCCGTCAAGGGAGGAGTTCCTCTCCTCAAACTCAAAGCCCTTTGCCCAGCTTCCAGGAGCAATAGGCATCTCACCATATTGGAGCCATCACGGGTCAGGTGGCAGCTGGACACTGGCAGAAAAGTCTTATGGTTTCAGACAGGAAAATTACTTTCTACAAGTTTAATTTCCAAAATAGTAGTATAAAATTGGACTTGACCATTAAGTTGGATTTTAATCACTATTAAAGTGAGTTGTTGCACCATTTCCTAGTTACTACCAAACTGAATTTAGTACTTATTGAATGTAATAGTGTAAACCAGAGTTAGCCTATGGGACAGCCAGCTTTGCCATAGTGAAAAAGGTTTTTTCACTGCCAGTGCATGTAAAACATTATGGTCCTCATTATGACATCGACGGTAAATGCCACTTACCGCCGCAATGACGGCCACCAACATACCGCTGCAGTGGCGAATATCTGTTTGCCATATTATGACACATACACACCAAACTGACAGAATGCTGCCACATACACAAATCCGCCAGTCCAAAGGCCAGTGGTAAAGAGTCAATACGAACACCCATACTGTTACGCCAACAAAACAACACCACCACATTATGACCCTCGAATCACCACAGCGGACATTCAATGGCAGTAAATAATTGGCTGTGCCCACCGGCGATCTCAGAATGGCCACCCAAATACAAAACAACACAACATTGGCCTAAACAAAAATCACACACCTGACACTGATACACACACCACACCCACCCACAGCACTATAAAACACGGACCCACATCACACGCACAACCCCTTACGAACACCAATAATTGCCACAAGACTAACACGAATACCACTGTGACAACTACACACACACCACAAACACCCATCCATCCATCACATACCCTACATCCCACACCCCACCACATCAAACACCCTCTGCACAACACACACACCACACAACACCCATGTCCCCACTAAGGCACCCCTGTTTCACTGATGAGGACTTGCGGGTCATGGTGGAGGAAATAGTCAGGGTAGAGCCACAGCTGTTTGGAGCACAGGTACAGCAAATATCAATTGCCAGGAAGATGGAGCTATGGTGAAGAATTGTGGACAGGGTGAATGCCATGGGACAGCATCCAAGAAGAAGGGACGACATCAGGAAAAGGTGGAACGACCTACGGGGGAAGGTACGTTCCAGAGCAGCAAGGCACCAGCTCGCCATCCAGAGGATTGATGGTGGACCCCCATCTCCTCTCCCCCAGTTCACAACATAGGAAGAGCAAGTCTTGGCAATCATGCATCCTGAGGGTCTCACTGGAGTAGCCGGAGGGCTGGACACTGGTAAGTCAATATTTACTACTCATCATCCCCCATACCTGCATGCCATCATACCCCCTCACCCTCACATGCATCACTCCACTCCATCCCACACACTGCACCTACACATCTGACTAATCCCAATGCCAATACCTGCATGCTATACCAATGCATGGACATCCCTCTCAGCCCTGCATGTACACCCATCACCAAGGCATGCACAGCATGGAGAACTAACAGTCCCAGAATACATCACCATACACAAACGAAGGTGGCAGGGCAACAGCAACAATAGAGGGGAAGCTAGTGATGTACAATATGTCACAGACATGAAGCTTAATACATCACTTACATCCTCACAGGTGCCCCAGCCAATCTCAGCAGCGAGGAGGTGCCATGACTATCCAGTCCCTCAACAGAAGATGCCCCCAGTGATGACAGTAGCTCTGGACTTCAGGGTCCGGAAGAACTACCTGGCCCATCAGGGACCACTGGTCAGTGAGCCACCCCAGCCCACTCACAGTCCACCACAGATCCTCCCCCATCAGTATCCAACACCACAGCACCCACCCAAAGTCCCCACACCTCTGTCCCTTGGACACATCAATCAGCAGTGTGCCCACCTATACAAGGACCCCAGTCCACACCTCACCCCCAAGACTATCAGGAACCTGGGGTTAGTGGCAGTGGGAACACCGTTGAGGGGACACAGGCACAGGGGAACAGGGACACTGGGAGGACCGCTGTGTGCTAGGGGGAGGACAGGCCCAGGGAACCGACTCTCCAGGAGGCACTCACTACTGTCCTGGGGGCTTACCAACAATCCAAGGACAAGATGGGCCAGATCCTTGCCAATATGCAGGAGAACAAGCGGCGGCAGGAGGAACACCATCAGGAGATCAGGGAGGATTTGCAGGTCCTCAACACCACCATGGTCTCCATAGCAGGGGTGCTGGGAGATATGGCCAAATCATGAGGGAATGGAAAGCACACCAGCGGGTCCCTACCACTAGCGAGTCTACTGACCAGCCCACCACTTCTGCTTCAGCTAGTGGGCATGAGGCCACAGGCCACCAGCACCCCTCTCCCTGCAGAAGGTGAACCACCCTGCAAACGTTCCCTGCGACCCAGACAGAAGCCAGAGACACTTGCCAAGACCAAGACCAAGTCCACCGCCAGTAAATAAGACCCTCCTGAATGTCCCCCTTGTGTCCCACCCTGTCACCTTGTCCACTTTGAACTGCCTTTGCACCCCTTCCTATGGCCCTTTGGGCACTGGACCTGTGCTACAAACAGACTGGAACAATACCTTGGACTTTCCTCTACCATCACCCCTTTCCAATGTACTTTTCCATCAATTATTTGCACTACAATAAACACCCTTGAACACAACGTGAGTGATAGTGTTTTATGTGATGAAAATGTGCATTTTTGGAAACAGTCACATCTCGTGCAAATGATCTGAACACTGTGATAGCATACAATTAACGACCTGAAGCTGTCTGTAGTCATCACAGCAGTACACAGTTGTCATATCACCAACATCTGCAAAATGAGAAGCCATAGGTGACAGTAAGTTGAGATGCAAAGGAGGTGAATGCCATCCTGCTACAGTCACACAGAAAACATAAATAATAAGAGCAATGGTCAGTTCCACTGTCTCACCTGCATGTCATTGGAAGTATTGAGGTATAACTGATTTTCTGTTGTCCACATCCTCATCCTCTGCCTCCTCATCCTCACTGTCCTCAAGGTCCACTGCAGCCACAGGGTAATTTCCAGTCTCCTCCTCCTGCAGATAAGGCACATGTCTTCTGAGGGCCAGGTTGTGCAACATGCAGCATGCCACTACTATCTGGCAGACCTTATTGGGTGAGTAGTGCAGGAATCCACCTGTTAGATGGAGGCATCTGAACCTGCCCTTCAGGAGGCCGAAGGTCCTTTTAATAATTCTCCTGGTTCGCCCAGGTGCATCATTATAACGATTCATAGCCCCTGTCTTGGCATTCCTCACAGGGATCAGGAGCCATGATAGGTTTGGATAGCCAGAGCCACCTGCAAGTATTGAGGGACAAACATTAGCCTTACACAATGGTATGGGGTTAACACAAGAAGGCATACACTGACATACATTGGGTGGGGAGTCAGGCTCACCAATTAGCCACACCCTGTGCCTCTGTAGTTGTGCCATCACATTTGGGATGCTGCTATTCCTCAGGATGAAGGTGTCATGCACCGACCCAGGATACTTGGCAGTGACATGGGAGATGTACTGGTCTGCCAGGCACACCATTTGCACATTAAGTGAGTGGAAACTCTTCCGATTCCTGAACACCTGTTCATTGTGGCGGGAGGAGGGGAGACAAACACAATATGTGTACAGAAAGTCGCCCCAATAATGTTGGGTACATGTCGTATTGCATAGAATCCTGCCTTCACAGTGGCCAAATCTACCACCTGAGGGAAAGCAATGTAACTGCACATGTGTTTGACCAAGGCAGACAAAACCCTTGCCAGCACGATTGAGAACATTGGCTGTGACATTCCTGCTGCCAAGCCCACTGTCACTTGGAAAGAACCAGTTGCTAGAAAATGGAGCACTGATAGAACATGCACAAGAGGGGGATCCCAGTGGGATGATGGATAGTTGATATCAGATCAGGCTCCAATTGGGCACACAGCTCTGTGATTGTGGCCCTGTCCATTCTATAGGTGAGTATTGTAAGCCTCTCCTCCAGAGTAGCAAAATCCACAAGGGGTCTGTACACGGGGGCTTGTCTCCTCCTACTATTCATCCACAGCGGTATGTATCTAAGGGACACAAGAGTGAATAGGCTGTCACAATTTGAACAATGGAACCACCTCCTAAGTGTACATTGAGCACTGATGTGATGGGACAATCGGAATGTCAATGTATGTGCAAATTGTAGCAATGACCCAGTTATGGATTAGCTGAATGTAGTCCGCAACCATGAAATGGCGACCGCCTGTCCTGTATCCAGGGACAGGCGGAAGTGAGGTAACTCCTCTGACGTTGTGCGTCACACCGGAAGGCGGTCTTGCACTGCTGTGCAATTCCTCATTGGCTAATATGGGGCTCTATGGAGTACAGTGGCCAATGGGGACCAGTGGCGGCGGTGAAGATGTACACCGCCGCGGACGTGACCGCCATTTTCTATCTAAATCCTCAATTGATTCCTGACTTTCCACAGGACAGCACCCACACTGCGTATGCTGCTGTGACCTGTGTCTGGATCCTGCCATGGCTGTGTGACTGGGGAAAGGGCCCCTGCCTTCACTTCGGAGGAGTTGGAGTGCTTGGTGGATGGGGTCCTACCCCAGTAAGGACAGCTGTATGGGCCTCCAGACCAACAGGTGAGTACACCTTGGGCACGATGCATGTGGGAAGGTTGCATGGAGATGTGTGTGCAAGCATCGTGTCATTTGGGGGGTGGTATGTCTGATGGTAGTGTACATGGTGGGAGCTGAGTGATGTGTGTTCCAATGGAGTAGAAATGGGATTTGTGGGCCATATGTGTGACAGGCTGGATTTTATGTGTAACGGTGTCCTCCTGCCTGTGTTTCCTCTGTAGGTCAGTGCCCATCAGAAGAAGGGATTGTTGCGTGCCTTCGCCAAGGACGTGTGGACCCTGGGGGTCTACAGCAGGCAAAGCACCCACTGTAGGAAAAGGTGGGAGGACCTGAGACGCTGGGCCCAGAAGACAGCAGAGGCCCACCTGGGGATGGTCTCCCAATGAGGGCGGGGTGCCCATCGGAACCTGACCCTCCAGATATTTGCAGTGGCCTACCCAGAGCTGGATGGGCGCTTGAGGGCATCACAGAAGCCACAAGGGGGAGAGTACAGTGGGCGTTACAAATATAATTGGTAGATGGCATGGGATCCTGGTGGTGGGTGTCAGTTAGTGGGTGCCCCTTAATGCCAGCTCAGACTTTGGAGCATGATCCAGCTCAAGGGTAATGGGTGTATTGCAAAATCTGGTAACCTAGCTAGGTTGCATTCCATGTCAGACAGGGCTTAGTGACTCCCAATAGGGGTGCAGTTGGTGGTGGTTGGCTCACATCTTGCTGTGGTACCTAGCCAATGGAATGCCAGTGAGATGCATGGTGCTCAGTCCTGATCCCTGTGTGTGACGGTAATGTATATGCCATCTGTGGTGTTGGTGCTGTAATTGACCCAGTGCTCATTTTCTCTCTCCCCCCCTTTTTTCTTCTGTCATCCTGTCCATGTGTGCATTAGCATCATCTGGCAGAGGAGCAGGGGCACCAGCAACAGAGGGAGCTGTATCCCACAGGACCCAGGAGGCAGAGTCCACTGATGCAGAGGGAAACAGTGGGACGGAGGGCGAGGGGAGCACCATGGTGGAGACAGGAGGTGACAGGACTGACTCTGATTCCTCCTCCGATGGAAGCTCCCTGGTGGTGGCGGACACCTCTGGGACCACCCCAGCTACAGATACAGCCACCACCCCCTTACCAGCACTGCCCACCCAGTAGCCCCCACTGAGTTGCCCGTGCACGCTCACCAAGGAGGATGGGCATCTCCTTCGCCCCAGGCACCTCAGGCCCTGCCCCAGTCAGCCCTGCTGCCCTCAGTGAGGAGGCTATTGACCTCCTGAGATCCATCTCTGTAGGGCAGTCAACGATTTTGAACGCCATCCAGGGGAAGGCATCCCAGATGCAGCAATGCAATGCATTCCTGGAGGGCATTCACTGTGGATTGGCGGCCCAACAGAGATCGTTCCAGGCTCTGGCCTCCTCTCAGATGTCAGCCATTGTCCCTGTTCCTACCGTCCCCCCTCCAACTACCACTTCCCAGTCCCAGTCTCCTCAACCCCAACCCATCCCATGCACACATACAGACAAGCATGCACACAAAACATCACACAAGAGTGGCACAGACAAACAAAGGCAGCATGCTTCAGGCCACAAGCACTCACACAAACAACAGACAGTTGCACACACAACAATATCCACTGCCTCCACTGTCTCCCCCTCCTCCTCCTCCTCCCTCACAGTCACATCCGCACTCACACCTGCATGCACTGCGTCAACAGCCACCACCACCATCACCACACCAACCAGTACACACACCTCACTTGCAGACACCTCCACAACATCCATCCATGGGTCCCCTATGTCCTCTCCCACCATGTCTGCCTCCCTCCTAAGGGGCACAAACGCACGCACTCAGTCTCCCAACAGCTGTTCACCTCACATCAGCACACTGCCCATGCACCTACACCCAAGTCCAGCAGACATACACCTCCAAGAACCACTCTCCAAACCTCCACTCCCATCCGTCCTCCCTCATCCTGCCCCACCATCCCTAAGAAGCTTTTCCTTGCCCAACTTAATCTCTTCCCTCCCTCTATACCCCCTGTCCTGCCCATAAAAGCAGGATCACAACAACCCAGCCCAGCACCTCAGCCAAACAGTCCACGGGGACAGTGGAGGCACCTCCTAGTCATGGAGGCAAGAAAGGGAAGGATCCCACTCCACCACCAAAGAGAGTGAAGGATCCCACTCCACCACCCAGGAAAGGGAAGGTTCCCACTCCACCAACTAAGAGAGGCAAGAGACCCCTCCAACAGCAGTGGACAAGGGGCCCTCACCTCCAGCAGAGGCTGGCAGGATTTCCCCTCCAACAGCAGTGGGCAAGGAGCCCTCGCCTCTAGCTGGGACACAGCAGACCTCACTTCCAGCTGGGACACAGCAGCCCTCACCTCCAGCAATGGACATGTAGGCCACCTTCCAGGGACTGTTGTACAAGGAGCCCCCTCCAGAACCATTGGGCAAGTTCCCCACCTCAGAGACTGTGACCTTGCACTCCCCAGCAAAGGAATATTGGCATGAAGACCCCTTCAGAACCAGTGGGCAAGTTTCCCACCTCAGACCCTGTAACCTTGCACTCCCCAGCAAAGGGAAATGGGCATGCAGCACCCTCCAGAATCAGTGGGCAAGTTCCCTACTTCAGCTGAGGTGCCCCCAACCCCCCTTTCCCCTGAGGTGCCTGGCCATTTCCAACGTGATGCCCCTGCACAGTGTAGTGCAGATTTCGTCAGGGAACAAGTTGGAGCTTGGACTGTGCCCTGTGGCCATGTGGGCCCTTGGTACTTTGGACTGGCCATTGGCCCTTTTCGCACATTTACTCAAATTTCTCTTATCACATGGACAATATAGTGGCTGTTGGCATCAAATTACACTATCGGTTATGGCTAATTGTTGTCCTTGTATTATTATGTTGTGTGTTCTGTGAGATTGGTTTTCCTCTGCAGCTGGTTGTGTATATGGTTGTGTGGATGGTGTGTGTTGTGCGTGTGTGCGTCACTCTCCTTCCCTTGTGTGCTAGGCGGCTGTACTCACCGTCATTGTCTTCGTCGGCGTTGGTGTTCCAGGTGGAGCATGGCATAGAGGAACATTGGGAAGACTTGATGTTCTGGTTCTATGGTGGCGTTGATCTTCTCTGGGTCTCTGATGGTGAGTCTTTCATCTTCTGTGTTCTTCTTCCGTCACGCTTTTGATGGCGTTGGTACCGCCCCAGAAATCGTGGCAGTTTGCTATGTCATAATATGGTGGGTGGTATCTTGTCTTCCGCCTGGCTGTTGATGGCTGCTGACGTGGTCAGTTTTGTTAACACCCTGGTGGTTGGTGTGGTACATTGGCTGTTTATTGGAGTTATCACTGCCATGGTCATAATTTGGCAGCAATTACCGCCAGCCTGTTGGTGGTGTTACCGCCACTTTAACAGTCACTGCCATTGTCATAATGACCACCTATATGTACATGTCCTACTTTTCAAACTCCATGCACCCTGCCCAGTGAGCTTTTAAGGCCTGCCCTAGGGAGTCTAATACATTTTAAAAAGGAATGTTTCAGCTTGGCAAAAGGTGTATTTTGCCAGGTTGAGATGTCAGTTTGAAACTGCACATCCAGAATGCAGTGGCAGGCCCAGAGGCATGTTTTGCAGTGCTAAAGTGGAGGGGGGCCTAAGGAGTGCTGCAACCCACTAATCGTATTTAATTTGCAGGCCCTGGGCATGGAGGCACCATGTACAAAGGATGTAAAAGCAAAATAAATGTGTCAAACAGATGTATTTACATTTTACCATGATTGAACAGGAGAGGGCAAGTACATTACTACTGTTGGGAAAGGGCAAAGTGTACAGAGTCCTATGGCCAAACAAATGAGTTCAGCAGCACCAGACGAGCATCTGTGGTAATACTATACAATATATTTCCAACAATAACAATTAGAAGTAATTAATGTTCTAATTAATTATCCAATATATAATTTACAAAATGCTACCCACCTAATCCCCATTAAACACCACAACCTGAAACAATTTTGTGATGCATAATTTTACATGTTATCAATCATGGTACAAAAATAACAATCAAAATATATCAAATATTAGCATATTAATTGAAAAGAAACAGGCTTTTGCAGGTATACACACATACTTTGCCCCATCGATGTAATGGCTCTGAAATGCCCTGGGCACTGCTAAACAGGAATCAGTGCATGTGCTCTGACCCTTAACATGGTGTATATTTAGTTGGCCTGTCCCTAACTTACTTGTAAGTCCCTAGTATAGTATTAGGGGTACTCATATTATAATATGTGTAAGTCATCCTGAAGGTAGGCCTGTTGTGCTTTAGGGCAGGGCACTTTATATAAAAAGGTGGAAAATGCACTTTTACATATTCCAGCAGTAAAAACCCTACATTTTCATTTTTACTGGGTAAAGGGTAGTAGCCCCATTGGCAAGTAAAGTGTTACAGGCTGACATCTAAGCTTAGCTAACTTCTGAATGGGACTATTAAAGTTAGCACTGTAAGGTATCAAAAGAATCAAGGAATTAAATCCAATTTAATGTTAAATCGAATAGTTGCCAAAGGTTTCCAGTGCCCGTTTATGGTTGTACTTTGGAGTTCGTCCTCTGGACAGCTTTCTTTCCTCCTGGGAGATGTGCTACCGGCTTCCAGGAAAGGAGACAGTAGAAGCCTGTACTGGAGATAAGGTGATCTTCAAAGGAGAAGCCTCCTTTAAAATGCAAATGGGAAACACTTAGGAGAGGAGCTGCTCCATTGCCTAGGTAGACAGGCTGGCACTAGGGACAGGGAAGGAGGAAAACAGTTGCCAAACTGGTTTCTCAGAGGCGTGAAGTCCCCTTGGTAGCTACATCTCTGGGTTGGGCTAGGGAGCTCTGAACACTGAAAGAAGGGTCCTGCCATTTGGGAGTGGGCAAGGAACAAGCAAAGAGAGGCTGCATTGGTGAAGACTACACCTGTTGAACCTGGTGGCTAGCAAAGAAGAGCCTGGTGTGTCCTCCTCATAGAGAAGTCACCTCCAGAGCCAGCTGAAGCAAAGTGACTCCAAGAGTCAGTTGGCTGATGTCCTGCTCATGGCACAGGGTCACAACACCTGAAAAGCCTGCTGGGGCAAGTTGGTAGGAGCTGATGCTCAGGGTTATAACCAGGTTTGTTCAGCGTGAGAGAGATGACAGAGTGCAGCTTGGTCACCCAGAAGCAGAGTTATCGCCAATGGAAATATTTGGCTGGGACAGGGATATCAGGTGACTGGTAACCCAGTGGCAATTGGACTTCTACCAGGAGCGAGAGGACTTTAAAGGGACATCAACTCTGTGACCAGGACTGCCTCACCCCCTTCGTGGACTGAGGAGTAGCCACAGGAAGACCCCAGTTGGCATCCTGTATTCCTTACATTAGGACCTCTTCCATAGGAAATCACTGCAACTGATAAAAGTGTCTGGAATTACCTGAAGACTGCTTCTCCTGCTGAGGTAAATGTTTCTGAGGACCATGCTGGTCTCCCTGACAGGCTCCTAGCCTGACATGTTTTTGAAGTAGACTCTAAGGGGGTCATTCCAACCCTGGCGGTCCATGACCGCCATGTCGCAGGGCGGCGGAAGCACCGCCAACAGGCTGGCGGTGCTTCCTGGGCTATTCTGGCCGCGGCGGTAAAGCCGCGGTCAGAAAAGGGGAACCAGCGGTCTCCCGCCGGTTTTCCCCTGGCCCAGGGAATCTGCCATGGCGGCGCTGCTTGCAGCACCGCCATGGGGATTCCGACCCCCTTCCCGCCAGCCTGACACCGCCAGAACCAGGATGGCGGGAACAGGTGCCGTGGGGCCCCTGGGGGCCCCTGCACTGCCCATGCCACTGGCATGGGCAGTGCAGGGGCCCCCTAACAGGGCCCCACAAAGATTTTCACTGTCTGCTCTGCAGACAGTGAAAATCGCGACGGGTGCCACTGCACCTGTCGCACCCCTGCAACACCGCCGGCTCCATTCGGAGCTGGCTTCCTCGTTGCAGGGGCTTTCCCGCTGGGCCGGCGGACGGCCTTTTGGCGGTCGCCCGCCGGCCCAGCGGGAAAGTTGGAATGACCGCCACGGTCTTTTGACCGCGGTGCGGTCATTCGGCGGTAACCGCATGGCGGACGGCAACCGCCGCCCGCCGCGGTCAGAATGACCGCCTAAGTGTCTCATTTGTTACATTTGCAGATACTTGTTTGCGGTTGAGTCAAATGCTTTGATTTACTATACCTTGTAAATTCTATATCTCTGGAACCCTCCAGTAGATCTTTTTCATTGTGATGTCCACAAATACAGTCTGCTTTTTCAAACTGTATTGGATTTCTTGAGTGTCTCATATGTTTCTTTGATATCTTCATCAATTGATTTGGTGCTGTTTATGTGCTTTACACTTGTTCCTTTGTGTAAGCCTTGCTGCTCAGAGCCACGCTACCCACAGTTGAACTAGACGTTTTAACCAACCAAACCTACCTGTCCTAAAGGGGTTGGTAAGTGTATTACATGGTGAAGTCACACCATATAATACCCCCCCATTTCCTCACATTAATCAATTAACATTAATTAAGATATAATTTAAAAACACAGCCCCAAGTCCTTAGCAAGTGCAACAACTCAGTAAAGTATGCGTTACTATATTTTTAACTAAATGAAAATAAATTCACTTTAACAAATATCACATTACAAAATACAATACAATACAATGCAATAAAATGAAACACCATAGAAAAAATATTAAAGTAATCCATATTTTAAACTTTTAAAAAACAGCAAAACCATAAAAACATTATACTTGTTTTTGATATTTTGGTCCATTATATTTTTGTAGTCACTATTTTGACCATGGCATTATTGTTGTTAGTATATGTGTGTTTTCTGCTTGTGGTTTTGACCCTCTTACTCAAGCCAAGAGCATTGTGGGTGCCATTAGAGTTTACAGTGCAGGGTTTCTGATCTTTCCTTTTCCTATAGTTCGTCTGTCAGAGTCTGTTCTTACTTTTTAATGTAGAACTGAAGTTTTACATTTTTTTATTTTAGTCCAGCTGCACTACAGGTCTCAGTTTGCTGTGTCTGCCGCAGCATGGATACTGCTTTTTGTTCACAGCTTGTTGGTTGGCCAAATTATTCTGTCAACATGGTCTTTTCTGTGGCGGAATCTCAGGCAGACTCTGATTGGCTGTATCTCTAGCCCCAACCATTCCTGGTATCTCACTCTTGCCTCCTATCCTCGTGGGTTGGGGAACTAAGGGTTGAGCAGTGCAAAATCTGTAAAACAAAAATTGTTTTATAAGCTGTATTAGTAGCCCTCCTATGAGTTGCAAAAGGTGCATGTTGCTAAATATCAAGAATGCCTAGGCTTGATTCTATCACCTTATTCTTTCTCTTTATTTTACTCTTGCATGTTCCTTTTCACCCCTGCTTTCTACGTGTTTTCACTATATTTCCCATTTCTGCCTTTTTCTCTCTGTCTCTAGGTCAAAGTCTGATACTGAAGAAAGGATTATTGGATCCAACAAATAAGTGTCAGTGTCCACCACCTCCAAGCACCAGAACAAATTAAGCACTGGTTTCGGCAATGGAAAGTTGAGAAGTTCAGGGAACAGTCAGGCATTTGGTAGGTATTTATGGGCATATTTAAAAAAATCATGCAGCGCAGCACGTCACCTTTCTTCGCTGAGCTGCATGATAGGGAAAGGACAGGAATGCACCCTACATAACATTGTATGGTGCATTCCTGTCTTTTATCTGCACTGTCACACAACATGCTGCCTAGCGCCAATGCAGGCACCCTTTCACCATGGTACAGGGGTGCCTGCATTGTAGGCAGGATTGTTTTTGAGCAGGAAAACAATCCGGAGAGGCATTTTCCTCTTCCTATGTAAGAGGAAATAACGAGAAGACATAAAGATATTTCTACTTGTTATGCCTCACCTGCAGAAGAGTAGCATTTTGATGCATTCCCAGGTCGACAAGTAATGGTAAATATGGGAACGTACCAAAATCCATGGATGGATGCAAGGGAACACCCATGCGCCACCCATAGAACGCCTTCCCATGGAAGAGTATCGCAATGATTTGCGCTGCGTTACTCTAGATTTATCAAGCCAGGCATGGCCACGCAAGGTAGCCTTGCATGGCTTGATAAATCTAACTTAAGAGGTGCGTTGCTCTTGCACCCTCTATTTGGCACAAGTGTGACACCTGCCCCTCAATTATTTAATTGTAGGCATTTATTTTTGCACAGTTCTAGTTCGTCTTTGCTCCGATTCCCACAAACAAAAAGAAAGAGACAGCCAAGGTTACATAATGATTGTCTTTAAGGACAAAGGCAGAGCTTAATTTGTGCTTGTTGTTTCCGGTGCTGAGCACCGGCACTTATTTTTGAGGGCCGGGGCTTACTTTTTTGCCTCAAGCATTTGCTGTGAGCAAAAGACACCTATGGGGAAGACGGAGGACGGTGAAAACGAAAAAGCGTCACAAAGGAAGAAAGTAGAAAGATGCAAGAGTGAGCTGAATGGGCAGGGAGTAGTTTTATATGGATTGAAGAGGCCCGAGAGGGCTTCAGGATTACAGCGCCTCAGTATTCTGTGTTCACACATTTAATTGCAGCATCCGCGTGTTTAAGAGGAGGACTTTGGGCACTGGCACCTCTTTATTTACAAATTAAGTACTGGACAAAAGAGTTAATAACATTAATCTTTATTCGGTGCAAATGACCATAAAAGCACATAAAAATAGTTACATGATATCCTGCAGTACAAAAAGCAATCAATCAAATCCGTTAAAATCCATTTGAAATCATTAAATATAGTATTACATACATTAAAAGAAAGTCTATATTAATCGCTAAGCAATTTACAAAATAGGGTTCCCAATTTTTAATTATATAACTAGAGCACGGGGTAGGCATAATGCACTTTAAATAAATCAGTACAGACTGTTTCCCCAGGGAGATACACATTTTTTCTAAACTATGGCTCTCTGTAATACCATCACCTAATAGGATAATGCAAGGGTTACAAACTATTAAAAACTGTTAAATTGGATCACATATTCCATAGCACTTCCTATAGCACCTTACACCCAGGATCCAGCCTGATGGGAGTGTCAATTAACTATAAATACAGTACAATCAAGTCATTAAAACAATAAGTTCTGTTAAAACCAACTGTTCCTTGTGGGCAATAGAACTAAAAGTATCCTTTTCCTAGTATTCCCTTAACTCAGCCATCAGATTTCCTAGTCATAGTCCTGCCTTGTAGGTCAAGTGTTGGCCACAGGCTTTTGGTTATTCAATCTATTCTTACCTAAACATTTGTCTCACTTGTGCCAAACACAGAAAAGGAAGCAACTCACTGAACACACAATTGGCACTGCAGTACTTGTCCTAAATAGGTGCAGCGCCACCTTTTAATCCACGACCTCTAAAGATAGACAAATAGGTGGGAGCCATAGACATATTGCTTCACATTGACCTGGACAAGCAATAAAGATACGGTTTATTGACTCAGGAGCCGACCCACATACAGGGCATAAGGCAGATACACACCACTCAGACCCTGCACTATGAGAGGCGTTCAGTGGCAGGCACCTATACCTAAATCACAGCTAAAGACTCTTGGCCAAAAGGGGGATAAAACGTCCAGGAAATACTCAGACAGCGGAGCAGATTTAACCTCTAAAAACCTATTGGTTAGATGGCCCAAGTCAACCCTAGAATACTGGTGCTCTGAAGAATAATGCCAGTACTTTACGACCTGTCGGTCAGCCTTGTCTAATTCGCTCTGAATTTTCCCAAATTGACAATATCTTCAATATCTTGCACTGGTATGTACAAACCTCAACTGAGGTACTTTAAGGGCCTGGTCAAGTCTTATTAAATCTCTTAAACAGTCTCTATACGCATTCAGTTCAGGGGTCGACCAAATACTCACCCAATGGAGGAGAAGTTTCAACTGAGTAAGGTCTGACACCCCATTAATACCTAGATCATAGCGCAGGGGGATAAGTGGCGTACTGGCCAGGACGGCTGCTAGGGCCCTAATGAAATTGTTTTCAGTCACTGCTAGTCTGTGCGTGTTTGTGTACCCCAAAATTTCAGCTCCATAAGTGGCAGCATTCAAGGCCTAAGCATGATACGCCTCAAGAGCAGGTGAAATTGATCGCTTGAAATTGCTCTAAAGAATCGTAAAATAGCATTCAGCCTATGCGCCAGCATGAGTGAACTCTTTAAAATTTGGAAATCCTACTTAAACTTATCTGACATGGTGACTCCCAGCTAGTCCATGCACAACACCCTATCAAGTTTTTCATTACCCACCTTAACACAGTTAGTTCTAGAGCTGTTCTTACCAAGGACAATGTAATTCGTTTTTGAGCAATTTATCTCGAAACCACTGTCCTCACAGAATGCCAAAAACCTTGTCAGTACATTTTGGAGACCTATAGGTGACTTAGAAATTAACAGCGAGTCATCTGCAAAAAGAAGAATCAGGCTTTTTCCCCCATTCAAAGTGGGCGAGTCATTAACACACGGCCTCAAAGACTCAGTTATATCATTTATAAAGAGAGAAACTGAGTGGGAGCCTGTACGCAACTTTGGCGCACTCCACGGCACATGGGGATTCTGGATCTCTATTCCCCCTGCTCCCTCCACTGCACTTGAGCATAATTTTCATGATGTAACCTGACCACAATATTCACAAGATCACTAGGGACACCAATATTCCTCAACACCCTCCCTAGGTTATCTCGAGGAGTCAAGTCAAAGGCAGCTCGAAGGTCAACAAAAGCAACATATAGCTTCTGTCGACACAAGGTGACCTGCTTCCAATGTAGGAGAGAAAACCTGAACACCTGGTCAATGGTATTGATTTTCGTCCACAACTCTGCCTAGAGAGGGGAGAGTATATTCATTCTAGATGCCCAAGTTAGCAGTCTGTCTAATACCTGCCTTGCAAAAATTTGGGGAGATTGTCAATAAACGAATGGGTCTATAATTGCCACAGCACCCCACATCCCCTTTTTTAGAAACTGGGATAATTTCAGCCCCTGTCAGGTATCCGCCATCTCATCCCCATTAACTATGGCATTGGAAAGGGTTTTCACATACCAAGCCCATAGTTGGGGTTCTGACTTATATAAGGCCCCCAATATTCTGTCTGGGCCAGGGACTTTTAAGGATTTCATGCTATCTATTGCTGTAAGGGTGTCTTCCATGCTAAAAAAAGATGGTTCACAGGGGGTCACAAGCTGAAATTGGACTATTATTAACCGTCTCTACCTCTTCCTGCTGCAAGACCTGGGATTTCTCATGGGTGCTACTCTTGGCAAATAAATCGCCAAAGTGATCCTCCCACTTATCTGGTGAAATATGAAAACATCTTGGGTTCCCTTGACCTCTAGTCCCATTCGCAATCAACAACCAGAAAATGCGGGTATCTTTTGCTTTAAGCGGCTGTAGCAGGCCATGCCATTTATTCTCATCCCATTTTTTCTATGTAGCTTTGAGTACAGTTTTATATCTGAGGCAAGCGCATCTCATATCTTCCTGTTTGCCTCCCTCACAGCTTTTCTTAACAGTAATTTAGCCTGCTTGCACTCTTTAGTGAACCATCTAGGGCCTTTCCTTTTCTTTTATTGTTTGCCCTGACAGTCGCTGTAGAAAATAGCCTAGTGCTTGGCAAAAAAAATTGCATGGGTATCTAATAGGTCATGATCCAGTCCAATTGCCTCAAATCCTGACAAATTGATAGATTTCAGCATGCAATTCCTGAGTTACCATGACTCTAGGCCTTGTGACTCTATGACAATTGTTGGCCACCATAGGTTCCGGTACTACAGCCAGATCCAAGCAAGTTGACCTCAAAAACTGTGCACTCGAGAAGGAGGTACACAGAGGGTTGTGATCGCTGTCAGTGGCACTTACCATCTCCATATCAATAAGGTCTGGCTAGAGTGGAGCAACCACCAGCACATAATCAATAACACTTTTCTGGCAACCTCTTTTGAAGGTAAACTCTCTATTTAGGTCTGCTTGAGTTCTTCCAAACTATGCTCAACCACCAGAGAAGCTAATGGCAAAGCAGTGTTCGTGCAGCAACTCTGTGGTCTCCCTACCACTCTTTGAACCCCCCCAGTGTTGGTTCTGTTTCGCGATTACCAAATTAAGTTCAGAAGAGGACTCAAAAGATGGGTTAAAATCACGGGCCACTATTACTTTGACATCCTGTTTATTAGTTCCAACTAAATTATCTGCCATGCTTAGAACTGGTGAGTTATTTGCAAAAGATATCAGTACAAAAATAACACTAAAACTAATTACAAAAGATACTTAACAGAGCCACAAGGAGAAACAATTGCACTTACATCTATTCATATAACAAAGGCACCATTGAGCCCATGTACTTTGATAGAGCAGTCCGAAGGTGATGTGACCTAAGGATCATTGTGTTTTTATGGTGGTGACTCTGGAGACTTTATTGAAATGGGCAAAAACATTGTTAAAAACAGAAGGAAAAACAGTCCATCGGGGAAAAACTGAGAGCCTAAGGATTCATTAGACTCATTTAATTGCCATCGACCAGACATGTTAGTGGCACATCAATAGCAACTGGGGCAACAGAGTCTGCATGGAAAATCCAAGATAATTATTAAAGCAACCATACCCAAAATGTAAGCTGTGTGCTGAAGTTGAAATAATGTTGTACTGGTATAAAGAGCCTATCAGGTGTGATACCTTTGTTATTTTTAAGGAAACAAGATGGCTCTTGTCAATGAATATTAGCCATATTTGGCTGGTCCTCTAGAACTACGTGCTGTATATTTTCAGCCTAGACATAGGGCCAAAGTTACAAAAGGACTACATTTCTCTTGTGTCACACAAGGTGATTTACTTAAGTGTGATTTACTATGCTATGCATTTCTATTGTGTCACACAAGGTAATTTACTTAAGTGCAATTTACTCTGCTCTGCATGGCATAGTAAATCTGGATACAATGCAGCGCAGACCGCTACCTTGTGTTAGTCTGCCCTGAGAAGGTGCTGTTGCACAGCGTTCTGCAGCACACATAGAAAGAAGAAAAAGCCTCTAAGGATTGTTTTTGTGCAAGACAGTGTGCCTTTCGGCACCAAAACAATCCCACCTGCACCACAGACACCCTTGCACCCTGGTGCAAGGATGCCTATGTTAGCCCTAGGCTGCACTGTGTGCGTCAGTGCAGACTAAGGGCAGGAATGTGCCATATGTTAGTGAATATGGAGCAGTCCTGCCCTCTGCAAGTGATGCAGCACCGCGCAGCTCAGCAAGTTGTCCTACTGCGTTGTGCTGCGTCACATCTTCGTAAATCTGGTCCTTGGTATATTGACATTGCTCCAGCACCTGGAGAGACAGCATAGTCTGGCTGACCCATTACGCCTCTTAAAACATTAAGGGCCATATGTACGAACACATTTTCCCATTGACACAGAATGGGAAAAACCCTTTGCTACATCTGGCCCTAAATGAAAGGGTAGCTGTTTTTCTGCTTAATGAAAATAAATGTTTTTTTTCTTAACATGATAAAGAGTAAATCATACGAGCAGTGTGCACGAATGAATGCAATGTTTTATGTGTGCTATATTTTACTATCGTTTAAAAGAATGTTTATATTACAATGTTTTAGAATTATAATTCTTTATAATCACCATATATTTGACAAGAGACTTATATAATTCAGTTAACTTGAAAGAGTATTCGTGTTAAGTTAACTTGGCCAGAGTGAAGGCCTATACATATATTTTGTGTGTTTTAACCTTCAATGTGCAGTCTTTTCTTGAATGTTTTTCTGAAGCTGCAGGTGTTGGATTCTAGAAAAAATTAATAAGGGAGCTCATTGTTTGGGATGATTAGAAAAGCCCGGCAGAATGCTTATCAAGGACGTGAGGAGTATCCTAGGTTGGCAGCCATAACTCTTGTGAAATTCCAGGGTATGAAGATGTACCAAAGTCAACACTTAAACCCAGAAGGCCAAAAAGTCAATTAACTACGTTCGATTTGTGGTCATGTTTACAAACAAGGAAAAGTTTTGTTCATAAGATCCTCTTTTGAACAAACAAGATTCAAGTGTGGTTTAGTTAGTGGTGAAATTCAGGTTCCCTCTACCTTTAGCTGAGGCTGAGAGCAGATCTATTTAGATACTTCTCCTGAATTTCAATGTGGCTTCATGCCACCATAACTCTCTTGTGATGGAAATGTCTCCAGAAGTTCTGTTGTGTTGACTACTTTGTTGAACCTCTAGAATATTAGCATAGTTAGGATTTTTAGATTAAATACATAGACAGGAAAATATGGATCCCTACTCTATGCATTAACTGTTTTTCCTTATTGTCTGCATTATTGCTATTGAATTAGTGGTCCTTTACATGTTAGTTCAATTTCATACTGTGCAACATTTTGTTTCACCTTTGCTTATGTTGTATATCTATACAATAATTTTGAGACTCATATATGTAAGTTGACTTTAAGTCTAAATAAAGCCCTTTGAACTATCAGTTAGTCTCAAAATTTGGATTTGTGACTATCAAGTTCCATTGAAGATATTTTGACTAATTTGACTTATTGTCGCCTCACCCTTCGGAATAGAGAATTAAAATTCATTGGACCACAGAATTTAGAATTAGGGCCCAGAGCTGGATCAGAGCTGGATCAACCTCCTTGTATAGAGTGGCAGCAGGAGTCCTTGTTGCCTCATTTGTGGTTCTCACTTTCCACTTTGAACCTTTTCTAATGCATTTCTGCAGTTGTTGGTGGAAAAGCCAAACTAGGAAAGGGCTGTAATATGGAGGGCGGTACACAACCCCATTTACACTGAGTACATTCGCAATTGGGCACACTCTCACAGAAAAGGTTAGTGTGCTATATTCATAAAAATATGAACTTTGACCTTTACTGACTGTTCTTCCTTTCAATGGAGAGGGACATGCAGCACATTATTGAACGGCCAGGGATCCCCAGATGATGACTGCTGTGAGTGACTGTATCCCCCTGTGGGAGAGATGTATGGGGAGGGGAGGTCCCAGAAATCACATACCACTCTCCCATGGGAAGCCACTAGGAGAATGACTGGCTGTTTGCTTGTTACACTCTTGGGCCAGAAAAGGATCATGCCTTCACATAAGGTGTGAAGGGGTAGGCAGAAGACTGCTGAATGTCTGCTGCGTTTTGATGCAACCAAATATTCTGTGAAGTGTGCCAAGTGCTCACCTTACAGTCCTTCACAAGTGTTGTTCTCCTCCTTTGCCTCCTATGTCTGAAGTAGCAGAACATGGACTCTTTCTTGGCAGAGAGTGGTGCGATCTGGCCATGGTGGTTCTCTTGGCTTCCTCAGGTCACAGAGGTGACAGCATACCAGGGGTGGCTTGGCAGCCTCAGTGTCTCAAAAAGATGGCCAATAGAGTTTGGGTTATTCTTTTCCATTACCTCAGTCACTCCAGCCAGGGTTTTGTGTTTCATTTTTAACCCCAGTTGAAGATTGTGGCTTGATAGTTATTTTAGGTTCCTAATCCAGTCCGATAAGGCACTTCCTGTTCAATACCATTTTCTGTACCTGTCTTTTTTCTATTTAAAGTAACAAGGAGCTTTTTGCACTGTGTCAAAATAAGTTCATCTCTCTTGTTAGACTTGGCCATCTTTGCATGGTCACCCCCAGGCTTTACCTTTACCCCTCCTGTTTTCTGAATTTGTTTTTGTTGGCAATTAGGACTCTGTGCGCTTGACCATTGCTAACCAGTCCTAAAGTGCTTGTGTTTTCTCCTTAAAAATGGAAAACTGTCCTACACTTGATTAGCATATTTAATTTACTTGTAGATGCTACAACATGTACCTAGGGCTTTAAAATTAAATTCTACCTGTGGGCCTGCAACACTCATTGGCTCAGGCCTGCCATCGCAGCCTGTAGTGCAGTTTTACACTGCCATTTCAATCTGATTTAGAAACCTGTTGCAAGGCCTAAACCTTACTTTTTAATACATGTAAGTCACCCCTATATTAGGCCCTAAATGCCCTTAGAGCACAGTACATTATTATATTTAAAAAGTAGGATGTGTAGGATTAAGTTTTACATGTACTGGTGGTGAAAAACTGACTTTTTTGGTACTGTAAGGCCTGCCCCTCTAATAGACTAACATGGGTTACCTTATTACATATAATAAGTACTAACATTTAATTGAGAAAAGGTGCAAATATAATTTTTAGATGCAAGTGAATTTTAATTTAAAATCCTCTTCAATGGTAAAGGCTGATTTTAAGCCCAGTTCTGAAAACGCCACTTTTAGATAGTTGACATTTTCCTGAACTACCCATTTTTGTGCCTCTGTTAGTTTTCTGGCTCACGTGACTGTGAATGGCTCTACTATTGGGGTTTGTATATTCCTGACAAACAGTGAGACCAATGGGATTGGATGTAGGCAGGGTAGGCCATACTGCCAGCATTGCTATGGTGGAGCTGTTCCCTGTCCCACTTACATTTCAAAAGGATTTGCCTCAAACACACTCAAAGGCACCTAACACTAGTCTTTTGTCATGCCAGCATTCTTGAAACCTTGACAGGGGAAGGGGAGAACTTTCCAGAACCAGATGTCAGGGTAGTCTAGGATGTCCCTTCACTTCAAAGTCTAGCACCAGGTATAAATACTGTGCGCTCAGAACACCATTTCAGTACACTCCTGGACATCTAGAAGTCTTCAAAAGGACTGCCATGGACCCCCAGAGGACTGCCCTGCTGCTACCAGATGACTGCCCTGCTGCTTGAAGACCTACCTTTCTGCTTAGAGGAGAACTGAACCATCTCCTTGAACCCAGGACCACCAGAAGTGACTCCAAGGGCTAGTAGCTGACCTCTTGTGTGGCATAACAAGCTCTTGGGGCCTTGAACCCTGCTGTTGGAGGAGTCCTAACCCCCCAATTGGTGCCCCTCGTTCCTGGACCCTTTGTTGTGGTGTTGGTGGTACTTCTCCAACATCCTGGGACTTCGATTTTTTTTAACCAAAAAGTGCCATAAGATCTGACAGAAGACCAGGTCCTACTTGCCCGCTGATCCTCCCAAACTTCATCGCCAGTTGACCTGGCTTTGTGGCAGCTCCCTCTATGTTCTTCTCTACAATAGCAAATCTTGTTTAGAAGGACCTTTCGCCAAAGGTATGTGGCCTTGCAGAGCCTTTGTTGGCTGCAGCTTGCATCTTTGTCTCTCTGGAGATTTTTGACTTCTGAAAAAGTAATAAAGCTCAATGGTAAAAATCTTCACCTTGACTTTGTCTAGCGGCTCCCTGACAACAACACCTTGTCCTTGGACACCATCTGCAGCCTTGCCCCACTGAATTTTACGTTCTCAGGAACTTTTCTTCAAAATTGATTCTAAGTCTGAAGGTGAGCCGAGGCTGGGCACAATCGACCATGTGGATTGGACCCACGCTCAATTGTAGGGTGAAATTTACTTTTGACAATGCCCCAGTCTTGCGCGACCAGATACCTGTTGTTGGTGCTTTGATCTTTTAGGTTCTGTTTTGCTCTAAAAACGTCTGAAAAATCGTTACTCTGGATCTACTAACTGGGTTTAATTTGTTTTCATTTATTAAAATTCATTAAAATGTACTCTATTTTTCTAAATCGGTTTGTGATTGTTCTTTTGTTGTATTTTACTGTTTGCATGCTGCATAAATACCTTACACATTGCCTCTAAGTTAAGCCTGACTGTTTTAGTGCCAAGCTACCAGAGGGTTAAGCATCAGTTAATTAAGTGACTTTTTGTGGTTCACTCTGAGAAGGATTGTGGTTGTTGCCTGAGTGGGGCCTCCAACCCCCTCAACAAAAACCCAATTTCTAACATGCTGTTGCTTCATTTTTGTCTCGGTTTTATCTTTTTCTGTTCAAGTTTTTCGGGTACTTTCAGTACTGTTTTTCAGGCCTCTGTCTGTTTTCTTTTTTTCTCCTGCACCAGCCTGCTATAGCTCTTCCTTGTCTATTTCTTGAAGTTCTATCCTGAAGCCATCCCTCATCTTGGGGGTTACTTATGTCTAGAGCGTATTCCTACATTTGAAATTTCTTCCTGCAGACACGAGCCCCTACATGTTTACAATAGTGGGGAGGACAATGGCTACAGGAGGGTGTCATGCCTGAGACAAGCCAAATTGAAAAAGGAAAATTTCTGCATCTAACCATTCAGTATTCCATGTCATATATGGCAAATAATCACAGTGGCTCTGGATGACTCATTCGCTGCTGTGCCTGCAACGGTCATATGGCATGGGGAAGTAGAAGTGGCGTTCTCCCATTTGCTTGGGATTATGTTTCCGTGCAAATGAAGAAACAACCACTTTGAATCGCTTGACTGCAAAATTTCCCCCCCAAAAATGTGCCATTTACAGCATTCAGCAGGACGAGTTTTACTTCCATAAAAAAAATACGAAGTCCCAAAGTAAAACTTTTGACTGGTGTGATTCGCAAAGCTTACCTGTCCCCTGCTCTTTTGGGTCTTCGTGAAATTGTGACTAGTTTTTGATCAACATCAACCATTAACTTTAAATGATGCTTTTTACTTGCTTGAGATGTTGTGTCTTAACACTGTTTTACTTAATGTTTCTAAACCGGTTTGGGAAATTTATTGTGGGGTTTTGTGACAATATTATTTGATACTGCTTGAGTCTTTCACACACTTTTCTGTGGAAAAGCCTTCTATTTGGTCCACAGGGATTGAAAAGAGTTGTCTTAGTGAATTGTTGGTACCCTAGCAAGAAAGTGCCTTATCAAATTGATGAGGTCTCCCCCTCACTTTCTCACATCAACTCATTGTTGAGAAACAATTTTGCACTGCTACACAGCTGCTCCATTTGGTTTACAGCAGTGTGAGATGTGCCAGATCGCTTCACGGAGACAGAGCACCATATTCCAAACTTTGGTCTCAATTTAACAAATCAGAGCATTAAAGGCGCTGAAACCTCTTCTTTGTTTCAATATAACTAATGCACCTATACAGTTTTCGGTCAGCCATGTATGAGTTTCTTGTGGTGGTATTTATTAAATATCTACTTGGAAGAATAAAAGACGTGTTAAATGAGTCAAGATGGTGCAAGCAATTTACCACTAACAAATTCAAGCTAGTTTTATTGCTGACATATTCAAATTGTGCAGACATAAAAGTCTTTAGATGGTTTGGCCCCAGATAGTAATAATGTGTGAAAAGTAATGCCATGAAATCAAAACTGGGGAAGTGGACCAAGAGTTTGTCGATGGAGTACCTTGTCCATAAAACTCCAGATCAGGCCCTCACTCCCTTTTGTTATAAGAATGATGAGTTCTTATTAATAAACTTATGGGCAGATTTAAGAGCCCCTAGCACCTCCTCGTGCCACATTACCATACTTTTTTATGCTAATGTGGCCCAAAGAGGCCAAAATCGCTGCACCAAATTTACAAAGTGGCTCAATGCATGCATTGCGTCAGTTTGTAATCCTTTGCGCTATATCATGCCTGCGCCAGGCATAATGTATGCAAAGAGGGCATTCCCCCATTAGGGGGGGTCAAAAAATGGTGCAAAGAAATCTAACAGATTTCTTTGCATCATTTTTTTCAGCACTTTTAATGCCTGCTCCATAACATTGTTTGCTATGGGCCTCAATAGGCTTTGCAGGATTAGCATCAACATTTTTGACACTATTCCTGGAAAGCCCCAAACTATCGTAAAATATTCTGATGCTAGTTCCCTAACTAACGCCATGGTGTGCCGTATCTTAGATACGGCGCACACATGGTGGGGTTAGGGGTGGTGCTAAGGGGTGCAAGAAAAGTGGAGCTGCCCTGGGAGCTGCACCACTTTTCTTAAATCTGGCCCTTAATGCTGTTATACTCATGGTAATATTTTTAATTCATAACATTGGCTGCTTTTGCTGTAAAAGTGCCATGACTCACTGAACCACGCATCATACAGATGGTTCAATCAACCATATATTTTTTTACCAAACACTAACCCTTTTCTCTGTGTAAAAATCGTTTGCGCAACTTGGGGTGGCTTTGTGTCGGGGGTTGTTACTGTATCAGATCAGCAGAGAGTAAGCAACTTCATTACCAGGTATGATGCTAGTTGTAAAAAACTACATTTTATTTATTTTCTTAGTGTCTCTTCTGTATTCTGATGTTGATGGGAGCTGTCATTCTGCAATGCTCCTTTGCTTTAAAAATGCAGTCCTTCTTCTATTTCTGCAAATTGTCCTGGTTTTTGGTGCTCAAGATCTGGTTACCCTGCTACTAGGACATGAAAAACATTAAAGTACAGCACCTACCTTTTCCATACACAGCACCATGCCCATAAAGCTATTTAGGGCCTACCTCAGGGATGACCTTGGTGTAGTAAAAAGGGGAGTTTAGGCGTTGGCAAGTAGTTTGACATGCCAAGTCAATGTGGCAGTAAACTGCGCATGCAGGCACTGCAGTGGCAGGCCCGAGACAGGTTTGAAAGGCTACTTCTGTGGGTGGTGCAATCTGCACTGAAAGCCCACTAATGGCATTTAATTTAAAGGTGCTAGGTGTATGGTGTATCACTCTACAAGGGACTGATAGGTAAATTAAGTATGCCAAACAGGTGTAAGCCAATCATACTGTATTTTGGGGAAGAGAACACATGCGCTTTAGGGCTGATTAGCAGTGGTAAAGTGCCCAGAGTCCTAAAGGCAACAAAGAAAGGGTTAGAAAAGTAGGAGGAGAAAGCCTAAAAATGTGGGGATAACCCTGCTGAAGGGGCCATTTCCAACATGGGACAGCCTCAACTTGACATATCCGGTCTTGTTCTGATGCAAAGTATGGTTGGTGGATGAAAAGTATTTTGGTCCAACCACAAAAGTGTTTTTTTTTCAAAGAGCAGGTGTAATGATCAAGAAAATACCGTATTGTGGGAAATGGTCCCATTTTTTCTCAAATGTAGCCATTGCTCGAATGACACATTTGTAGGAGTATTGTAGGACCCCCTACTGCGTACATAGTGTACATAGGGGCCCATTGTACCCAACAGTGTGCCCCCTTTTAACATCTGCTCTGAGCAGGCGTAAAAATGCCGACAAAATGGCGCAAACAAATCTTTTAGATTTCTTTGCACCATTTTTTCAGCCCCCCCTAATGTCAGGAACGCAACCCCATGCATACATTATACCTGGCACAGGCATAATTTGGCGCAAGGGGTTACAAAGTGCATGCATTGAGCCACTTTGTAAATATGGTGCAGCGTTTTTGCCATAATATCGGCACATTAGGGCCCGTATTTATACTCCGTTTGCGCCGAATTAGCGTCGTTTTTTTCGACGCAAATTCGGCACAAAACGAACGCCATATTTATACTTTGGCGTTAGACGCGTCTAGCGCCAAAGTATGGGCAAATAGCGTAATTTTTTTGCGTGAACGCCTTCCTTGCGTTAATGAGATGCAAGGAAGGCGTTCCCGTCTAAAAAAATGACGGCGACGCAAATGCGTCATATTTATACTCCCGGGCAAAAATCACGCCCGGGAGGTGGCGGGTCAAAAAACCCCGCATTTGCGCCACTATTTAACGCCTGGGTCAGGGTAGGCGTTAAGGGGCCTGTGGGCTCAAAATGAGCCCACAGGTGCCCTCCCCTGCCCCCAGGGACCCCGCCTGCCACCCCTGCCCACCCCAGGAGGACACCCAAGGATGGAGGGACCCACCCCAGGGACATTCAGGTAAGTTCAGGTAAGTATAATTTTTTATTTTTTTTTAATAAAATTGGGTGGCATAGGGGGGCCTTATTTGTGCCCCCCTACATGCCACTATGCCCAATGACCATGCCCAGGGACATAAGTCCCCTGGGCATGGCCATTGGGCAAGGGGGCATGACTCCTGTCTTTACTAAGACAGGAGTCATTTAAATGGCATCTGGGCGTCGAAAATAATGGCGCAAATCGGGTTGAGGCGCTTTTTTTGCCTCAACCTGACTTGCCCCATTTTAAGACGCCCTAACGCCATTTTCCCCCCTACGCCGGCGCTGCCTGGTCTACGTGGTTTTTTTCCACGCACACCAGGCAGCGCCGGTCTGCTAGCGCCGGCTAACGCCATTCCATAAATACGGCGCCCGCATGGCGCTTCAGAATGGCGTTAGACGGCGCTAAATTTTTTGACGCTAAACTGCGTTAGCGCAGTTTAGCGTCAAAAAGTATAAATATGGGCCTAGGTTACAAAACATGACGCTAATGTGGCGATATATTGCGCAAAGGGCTCTTAAATCTGCCCCTCCCTTTAAACCATTCACCAGGGAATAAATGGCGGGCACGCTGAGACCGACATTTATGAATGAGTTTGGAGAAATGCAGGGTTACAGAGCAGTGCCACCCTACCCTACTTTCAGCTGTCCCAGCTACCCCCGCTCACTCTTTAACCAGCCCAGGCGCACTTCACGCATCCATCAAAGTCACCACTCCTTTTCAGATCCTATGCGACTCGTTTACTCAGACGCCTGGATGCTAGTACGGAGGCAGCTGCTCCCAGAATAAATAGTTGTTACAGCTTACACACGGTATGTGCCGTTATCTCTGAGGGCGCTCTGTCAACACTGTACTTGCACCTCTATGTAAGCCACGCGCGGCATCTTAGGCTACAGGTCGACATGACAGTTGCATGCGTCACCGTTTTGTGAAGTTAAAACAAAGAGAAATTCCTGAATTAATGCACCGTACCAAAGAGCGTGCCGGCATTATTACAATGCACGCAATATGATATTATTGATATTGTTTAATGTCATAGATTTAAAATATTGTATTGTTGACCATATACTGGAGATGGTATTTCTACTGAATTATAGTACCACATTGTTTTTCAGTTATGTACCAAGATAACGTGTGCAATCAGAACGTCATAGATTTGTGTAACATCATCAATGTTTTCTTCTGTGTGTTTCTCATGGAACTCTATGTATACAAAAAAAACAAATAAAACATAAAACCTGCCCATTTTGTGCTAGCGTGTAACATTGTCTCTGTGGGCACGTCTCCCATGTTGTGTCTTTCAGTCGACTTTAAAACAGTCACGATCGGTAGCATGGAAAGCCATCACCTATCCACGGTTTTGCCGAGGTCTTGGTAAATACATTCTGCAGGATATTCGTCTGCCTCTATATGAGAGACAGAGACCACAAACTTGATGTGAGCTGTGCTTAAACTCTTACACTGCTCAGGGGTTAACAGGTTTTGGTGGCGCCCTGTCATTATGGTGGCGCCCTGTGCGACAATCGTTTTTTGCCCCCCCCCACCTCATGACCACCTCCTCGGATTCACTCACTACCACCTGGCAAATGTGCCACTCATCTCTCCATAGTCTACCTTTCACATACATTCATTTGTTTCAAAGCGCTTGTAAAGGCTGGTTTTACTAACCCACTCAGCTATCCTCAAAATATTGTTCTGTTTGCAGCCGGCATATTAACCCTATCCACTACTTTATGGAGGGTCGAAGCTACCGCTAGACAAAACTCCGGTCACCGTCCCCAAGGAACTTAATTACAAGAGGTATCTTGATATTTTAATTGTTTCCTGAAGGCTGGACGCACAAGGAACATTTCAACAGGTGCTTTTAAATCGCAAGTTTCGAAAGTCATTGCTAAATATAGTGCCCCCCTGAGGTCAGCACCCTTCAATCCAGGTCAACAGCAGGTGCGGCTTCACCGCTTGCACCGCCCTAAAGCCGGCCCTGCCCCAGAGCTCCTCTCTCCTTTTCGAAAGCATGATGAGAGTCTGCGTGGCTGCTCTCCTACGGCGGACTGTTGCCCCACTGCATTCAGTAAAAGGAAAAATAAAATGACGATAACACAATGTTATTATCATTTTATTTTTCATTGAAGCCAGGTTAGGGCATGGTGGGGCTTGGCTGGATGAGGGCTGGAGGAGGAGTTGTATGTGCACCATAAGTGCACATGTCTGTTTGGCCGACCATGTTGGGCCAGCCAAACAGACATGCACACTTTGCATTTCTCAACCCGGCTGTATTGCACATCCGGGAGGAGTAAGTGGACATGGTCCCACCGCCTGTGTGAGCGCCAAACCAGGCTGCTCACACCAATCACGATGCTGCTGTCATGCTGGTGATAGAAGTCTCGCGATTGGCTTCGGTGAGTGTGGGAGCCTATGTGCTGCCAGGAAGAGGATGAAGACAGAGGAGAGATGAATGCGTCTCCCAAAGGAGCAGGTAACTGTTTTTTTAAAATTATTTTGTTTTACCCCGCCCTTCAATAATGTTTTGATAGTGTAAAAGAGTAAAGGGTGAGGTTAGAGGTCTTCTCTAGTAGTCCCCTGGCACCTGAATTTGCAACCAATGGCTCAAATGAAGAACTGCCTGTGTTGCCACAGGACCAATGGAAATCTACCAGGTGAGATCAAACTTATTCGGCAGTACAAAAGAAGTACTCTTAACCTATTGTTAGTGATAGCGCGTCAGACCTTAATAAGTAAACTTATATGGGGATGCGAATAGGTCGATGAACCTTTTGACTCATATTAAAAAGTTCTTACCATAGCTCCCGTACATAAATCAATAATCAATACACAACAATCAATAATCATTAGCAATCAATAAAATCAATAATAAATGGAGTCAGTAAACGTCACGCACCATGACCTTTCAGCCATGAATAACCACACCTTTAGTAAAATTTAGTAAGTTTATTCCCCTTATATTAACAATGCTAAGGTCATGTAGATTAATCTCAAAATCAAATGAAACACATATAACATACATGGAATTCAGTAAAGTAGTTCATCACTCATTAGTCCCTGTAAATGTCAGTCATATGTGAGGGCCCTTAACTAACTTCAAATTAGCATCAGCATGTTGGGCTTCATGCAAAACAATTTAGAAACACAAATTTGGGAAACATCTAACTATGGATCTGTCAAAACAGTGCAGTTGGTACCTGGAAAGAAAAGGCATTAATGCATAACAGTCACATTTCATTCATATCTACCTATCCTCGGTATGGGTCAGCAAAGCAGAATCAGTCTTCGTCCTCAGGTCATCAATCGCAAAGCATCAGGCTCTCAGTCAGAGAGCATGAGCCCAAATGACAAAATGAATCTCAAATCTCTCCTCTAAAGTTTCTGCATCTCAAGTCTCAAAATCTGGTTTTAATAATTTTCCTCTGTCGGGTTGTTATATCAGTCACCTAAACTATCCCCTAATTCCCTATTGGTCAGTTAATCGTACGTTTATAATTTACCCAATAATATTTCTATACCAAATCTATGAATTTTAATATTTCACTCTTCACATGCAGTTGATTGGTCCGCCTTAAGATGTTCTCATCATCCGGCTCGTCAGGTAACAATATTGTCGCATTTTCAGCTCCAGTCAGTGTCTTCATTGTACTCGTCCTGGGAAAGTGCATCTCACACACATTACACATAAGTTGTTACACTAGCGGGAACATCATCTCCTTGCAGTCGGTCCTCACGAAAAGCTTCTGTTAAGCACTTTTAACAAGAGAATGGACATTTCGCAGTTTTATTCACTCAGTCAGCATTTTTAATAAATTCTAAGAAATACAGCTTCTGCATAAGGCCTGGCAAGATAGGCCAAGACACTCACTAAGTTAAGGCCTACAATTAATAAAGCTAGAGCACACTTCATAACTCTTAATATGACATATTACTACATTAGTCTAATACATTTTCAATATTTCATAAGTGTTCATCATCAATTAGTACATTTTGTGAACCCTGGTGGGCATTCTTCGAGGTCACATTTTCAAATGCATGCATTATTTTTCTACGTTATTCATTTTCTACATAATTCATTATTCAAAATACGTAAACACTCATTAATAATTTCTAATTAAAACACTTGCGCTAGCATTAGAGGTGCCAGGCCTTTGTAGCAAAAAAATTGGATTATGATAAAATGCTAATGGTTCTGCTTACAAAAAGGCCTTAGGCCTTCAGTGCCTGAGATTTCCTACAAAACATGATCCAGCTCACTTTAACCAAGTTTCCAAGGCTCAGCCATCTATTACTGTAAATTTGCCACTGAGGATCTGAAGAGGAAGGCCCACGGTTTCAAATATTTCCTATCTCCTGCCAAGCTTCCTCAACACAGGGGTAGTTACATTTGTGAATAGTTAATCCCCTTTAATTCAATATACTTTTTCCAGATGGAGCAAATGGTAGCACATCACCAAGTCATCTTGTTTAGCCTACAATAGTACTGGCTCATATGTACATACTGATGCATTATCATTGACAATCAAGTCATGGGGCCCTGTAGGTGATTTTCCATCTTTGCTGAAAAATGTAGCTGTGACATGAATGCATTCATAATTTTCACTGTTTCCTGAGATGTCAGGAAGCCCAGCCTTGTTTTACCTCTCTTAGGGTCTTGTTTGGCCCTAAAGCCACCATCAGTTTGTTTGGAACTCCTTTCTGATGCAACATAAGTCTTGGGTGATGGGGTAATAGATGATGGTTTATCAAGAGCCACCCAAGTAGAGCCATGATTAACAAGGTTTTCCAGCACCATGTGACTGTTCAAACACCTTGGATCTACCGACAGTCCTTACTTTGAGCTAGTGGTTACATTTGGGGTCCACCAGCACTGATGTTTGGGAACTGGCACTTATTTTTCCTCATCAGACTTTGACACTGAGCAAGAGAGAAAAAAACACAAAAGGAGGAAATAAGAAGGATGATGTGGACGGAAAACAGGGACAACAAAAGAAAACAAGTATGAAACAGAACCTAAAAGAGTGAAAAAAGGGAAGGGGAATGTCTGGAGGTGGATTAAAGAGGCGTGAGGTGAAATTGAGACCGTGCTGTCTTGTTATTTGACACACCTAATATTCTTTAGAACAGCCGCAAGCATCTGAGAAAAACTCTTTGTCACAGCACTTATTCTTTTACAAGTCAAGCACTTCCTACAGAAAACTATCAAGTGTGCCTAGGAGTTGCAACCTGCCTAAACAGAAAAATCAGACATGCAAAGGATAAAACTTTGGGGATCATTCCAACCCTGGCGGTCGGTGATAAAGCGGCGGCCAACCCGCCAACAGGCAGGCGGTCAAAAAAAAGGTATTCTGACACTGGCGGGAACCACAAACACAGGCCGCCACTTTAACACTCCGACCGCCACGGCGGGACAGACAAACAGCGCGGCGGTCACCGCCAACAGGCAGGCGGCAGACAATGTACCGCCCACCCTATCACAACTCACCAATCCGCCACCTTTTCCGGGGCGGGAGCCCCGCCGATAAAAACACGGCAGAAACAAACTACGAACGGGAAAACGCTCACCTATACACACTCCACGAGGAATCTGGACAGCATGGAACCCGAATTAAACATCCTACCAGCTATTGTCTACCTGCTCATCTACCACGAGTACGAACGCCGGCGCAGACGACAACGGTGAGTACTGCACCTACGACACAGGGGAGGGGGGAGGAGGAAAGCTTACGGGCACACACATATGCGACCCCCCCCCCCCCCAACTATCTACACACCAATGCAGAGCACCAAGTCACAGTGACACCACCCAAACCCCCCGGAATAATGCAAAGACATAATTAAAGTGAGAAACAACATTTATGTATATAAGAGGTTCTTTGAAGTCATGGTAAAATAGCAATATGAATTGTAAAAATCAAGTAAGAACATTGCGAAACCGATAAACATAGGCAATAAGTCCTGCACAGTCACTTAAATTTCCACTGTCCGTGGGCCAAAGTGTATCAACACATGGGCAAAGCCCACACAGGAGACCTGAGTCCGTTGGAGAGAACACTGCTGGGGCATCAGATGACAAAACTACAGGCACCTCAGGGGGAAGGGAAGGGGGGGCACCTCAGCCACATGAGCCACGACGCCAGATCCACGAAGGATCCACCATGCCCACTGTGCCATCCTGGGGAGTGCAAAGCCACAGTCTCACAAGTCCAGACAGTGGGTGGATTGCCCACTGTGCCATCCTGGGGAGTGCAAAGCCACAGTCTCACAAGTCTCTACAGTGGGTGGGTTGCCCACTGTGCCATCCTGGGGAGTGCAAAGCCACAGTCTCACAAGTCTCTACAGTGGGTGGGTTGCCCACTGTGTCATCCTGGGGAGTGCAAAGCCATAGTCTCACAAGTCTCTACAGTGGGTGGATTGCCCACTGTTACATCCTGGGGAGTGCAAAGCCACAGTCCATCAGGTGGATTACAGAGACCACTGGTCATGGAGGAGGCATGGTGGGCAGAGTGCGTCGTGAATGCCTGCCCGACACAGAACCGGGACTGCCAATGGGCCAGCGGTGCTTGACAGGAAGGGCCCAGCGGAGCGGTGCTTGAGACGGCGGGGCCCAGCGTATCGGTGCTTGAGACGGCGGGGCCCAGCGGAGCGGTGCTTGACAGGAAGGGCCCAGCGGAGCGGTGCTTGAGACGGCGGGGCCCAGCGGAGCGGTGCTTGACAGGAAGGGCCCAGCGGAGCGGTGCTTGACAGGAAGGGCCCAGCGGAGCGGTGCTTGAGACGGCGGGGCCCAGCGGAGCGGTGCTTGACAGGAAGGGCCCAGCGGAGCGGTGCTTGACAGGAAGGGCCCAGCGGAGCGGTGCTTGACAGGAAGGGCCCAGCGGAGCGGTGCTTGAGACGGCGGAGCCCAGCGGAGCGGTGCTTGACAGGAAGGGCCCAGCGGAGCGGTGCTTGACAGGAAGGGCCCAGCGGAGCGGTGCTTGAGACGGCGGGGCCCAGCGTATCGGTGCTTGAGACGGCGGGGCCCAGCGGAGTGGTGCTTGACAGGAAGGGCCCAGCGGAGCGGTGCTTGACAGGAAGGGCCCAGCGGAGCGGTGCTTGAGACGGCGGGGCCCAGCGGAGCGGTGCTTGACAGGAAGGGCCCAGCGGAGCGGTGCTTGAGACGGCGGGGCCCAGCAGAGCGGTGCTTGACAGGAAGGGCCCAGCGGAGCGGTGCTTGACAGGAAGGGCCCAGCGGAGCGGTGCTTGACAGGAAGGGCCCAGCGGAGCGGTGCTTGAGACGGCGGGGCCCAGCGGAGCGGTGCCTTTCTGCACGGCGGGGCCCTCTTCAGCGGTGCCTTTCTGCACGGCGGGGCCCTCTTCAGCGGTGCCTTTCTGCACGGCGGGGCCCTCTTCAGCGGTGTCTTTCTGCACGGCCTGGCCCTCTTCAGCGGTGCCTTTCTGCACGGCGGGGCCCTGTTCAGCGGTGCCTTTCTTCTCGGCGGGGCCCTGTTCAGCGGTGCCTTTCTTCTCTGTGGGGCCCTGTTCAGCGGTGCCTTTCTTCTCGGCGGGGCCCTCTTCAGCGGTGCCTTTCTGCACGGCGGGGCCCTCTTCAGCGGTGCCTTTCTTCTCGGCGGGGCACTCTTCAGCGGTGCCTTTCTTCTCGGCGGGGCCCTCTTCAGCGGTGCCTTTCTGCACGGCGGGGCCCCCTTCAGCGGTGCCTTTCTGCACGGCGGGGCCCTCTTCAGCGGTGCCTTTCTGCACGGGGGGCCCTCTTCAGCGGTGCTTGTCCAGTCATTCAAGGGAGCCAGACCTGGCCAGGACTCCCTGCTTAGTCGCCCTCCGACCGTGCAGTTGCTGGACCCTTCTGTGACGGAGTCCTGGGCCCGTGGGTGTCCTCCCTCACACCCGGGATGGGGCTTGTGGGGCCCTCCTGGTCCGCGCCCCTGCTGGCTGACTTCTCCGCCCTGCTGCCCTTGCTCTCCTTCGATGAGGCCCTCTGGCCCTTGCCTCCCCTGGATGTTGGGGCAGGTGACGGCCCAGGACTTTGCTCCTTGGGGGCAGCCGTGTCAGTCTTCTCGCGGCGGCCCCTGATTTTACGGGTCCTCTTTCCAGGGGGGGGCTGGCTGTCCCCTTGGTGCTGGCCGATGTATCAGTGCTGGGAAAGGGTGGACTCCAAAACCCGTGCACAATGGTGACACTTGAAGCAGGGCTGGTGGTGGCTGAGGTGCTCTTGGGACTCTTAGCAGATGGAGGGGGTGGGTCAGGTGGGGCAAAGAGGTTAAGTTTGGAGAGGTAAAGTTTTTTAGGACCAATGTAAAGGGTAGGTGTAGTGGGTATGGGAGTGGAGGAAGAGGATGTGGTTGTAGGAGAGTCAGGTGTGCTGTCTTTGGGTGCAGGTGCTTCTGACGTAGGCTGTCGTGAGGTGGTTGGCTGCTGGGTGGGTGGCTGCCTGCGTTTGTGTGTCTTGGAAGAGGGGGTGACAGACACAGTGGGAGAGGACACAGGGGACGTGTAAATGGCAGTGGGGGTGGTGACTGCACGTGTGCGAACTGTACTGGAGTGTGTGCTGGTGATGGAAGTACTGGCTGATGGTGGTGTGCATGCAGGTGTGAGTGGAGACGTCACAGGGAGGGAGGAGGAAGATGAGGAGGAGGGGGACACAGGGGTGTTAGTGACTGTTGGCATCTCTGCATCTGGGTGTTGCTTGGGTGAATGCTTGTGTGATCTGTGGTGCTTATGTCTGGATGAGCTGCCCTTGGGTGTTGAGGTGTGTGCAGGCTGGTCTGATGGTGTGGATGGGATAGGCTGAGGAACTGGAGACAGAGACAGGGTGGAGGCAGTTAGAAGAGGGAGGCTGGAAACAGGGACAATGGCTGCCGTCAGTGCTGAGGCCAGAACATTGAACGATCGTTGATGGGCAGCCTGACCCGAATGAATGCCCTCCAGGTATGCATTGCTCCGATGCACCTCCCTCTCTACCCCCTGGATGGCATTCAAAAGGGTAGACTGCCCAACAATGATGGTCTGTAGGAGGTCAATGACCTCACTGAGGGCAGCAGGGGTAACAGGGGCAGGGCCTGAGGTGCCTGGGGCGAAGGAGATGCCCGCCTTCTTGGGCGAGCGGGCTCGGAGCGAAGGCTGAGGGGCTGCTGGGAGGGCGGAGCTGGTGCGCTGGGTGGCGGCTGTACCTGTAGAGGCGGGGGGCCTGGATGTTGCCGCCACCGCTAGGGAGCTCCCTTCCGAGGACGTGTCGGTGTCGCTGGTGTCACCACGGGTCCCCGTTGTGGTGCTCCCCTCGCCCTCCGTATCACTGGTGACCTCGGTGTCTGTACCATGGCCCACCGGGGCCTTGTGAGTTGCAGCTCCCTCGTGCTCCGATGCCAATTCTCCTCCGCCTGATGATGCTAATGCACACATGCACAAGAAGATAAAGAAAAAGGGTGGGGGGAGAAATAAAAACAGGTTGAGTGCATGCATTGTCAACACCGTTGGCGGAGAGGACAGACACAGGAGCCTCATGCACTACGCCGCGCAATCGGGGTACACTACTCAGTACTTGTGACTAGGCCAACAGGTCTATGGACAACATATGCGCACATGGGTGATGCTGGACCATGGATTGCTGTACTTGGCACCCTACAGAGGTGGGGAGCGGGGGCACAGGGCCATGCCTAAAGGAGGGGACTACACTACAGAAAGCGCCCAGGCCTAATGTCACCCACAGCCCTCCTCCCCCACCCAGACGCCTCCACTGCGTGTAAAGATAGCAGAATGTGCTGGTACTCACCCCCTTGTGTCTGCTGTGATGTCCTCACGCGCCCATCCAAATCGGGGTAGGCCACCGCCAGGATCCGGGACATCAGGGGCGTCAAGGTACGACTGGCACCCCTCCTACGTTGGGAGGCCATCCCCAGCAGTGACTCGGCGGTCTTCCTGGTCCCGCGGCGGATGTCCTCCCACCTCTTTCGGCAGTGGGTGCCCCGTCTTGTGTGGACCCCCAGGGCCCGGACTTCCTTGGCGATGGCACGCCAAATGTCGACTTTCTGATGGGCGCTGACCTATTTGACATGTACAGGGTGGGAAAGGAATTTTCAACATTTTTCTGCATGTTAGATGTGATTGCCCCCCCCCTCCCCAACCCTGCCATGTGGCACATGCTCTCATCTGTCGTGCCTTGCACTCCTCATTCGCTCCCCACCCCACCATCTTACATCCACCATACACAACCCAGGCATAGCCCATTCAACGTGCACCCAGTGTACTTACCTGTTGGTCTGGAGGACCGTAGAGTAGCGCATACTGGGGCAGGACCCCATCCACAAGTTTCTCCAACTCTTCTGAAGTGAAGGCAGGGGCCCTTTCCCCAGTTGCAGCAGCCATTGTCTCTTCCAGACCGAGGTCACAGCAGCACTTGCAGTATAGGTCCTCTCCTGTGGATGATCAGGTCTCGAGTGATTAAGCAGATAGAAAATGGCGGTCACGCCCTCGGCGGTGCGTACCGCGACCGCCGGCGCACATCATCATTGGCTCCTGAGACCCATAGGGTTCAATGTTAACCAATGCTGCTTTGCGCCGCGGTCTTCGACCGCCTACCGCCACGGTGTGCCACGCCAGCGCAGTGACCTCACATCCCACTGTCACACTTCACAGGTCAGGCAGCCGCCATTTCAAGGGCCCACATGGCATGATTTCTACTGCGTCACACAGGCCTAGGCCTTGCATTGCCACTCATACAAGCCTTTCAATGCATAGCGATTCGTGTACTGTGCAAGCTGTGGGAACGAACCTGTGGGTTGCTTGACTCTGTGCTCCATGTTGTCCTTCCTAGGCACCGTCCGCTGGGACTTGCGAGGAGAAGGATGAATCCTCCCGTGTACCGACCGCTGGTGGACCTGTCGACAATGGAGGAACGACATATTATACTTCGATACCGACTTGACCGAGCCACTATACATGAACTGTGTGACCAGCTGGAGCCAGACCTGATGTCCCCCATCCGCCAACCCACAGGGATTCCCCCTCTGGTGCAGGTTCTGTCAGTACTCCATTTTTTGGCAAGTGGGTCTTTTCAGACAACAGTGGCCATGTCATCAGGGATGTCTCAGCCTATGTTTTCTAAGGTTTTGTCCAGAGTGTTGTCTGCCCTGATGAAATACATGCGGAGATACATTGTTTTCCCTGAGGAGGGTGATTTGGCCACTGTGAAGGGTGATTTCTATGCCCTTGGACATATCCCCAACATCATTGGTGCCATTGATGGGACCCATGTGGCTTTAGTACCCCCAAAAGACAATGAGCAGGTGTACAGAAATAGAAAAAATTACCATTCGATGAATGTCCAGGTGGTCTGTTTGGCTGACCAGTACATCTCCCATCTAAATGCCAAATTCCCGGGGTCAGTGCATGACGCGTATGTCATGCGAAATAGCAGCATCCCTTATGTGATGGAACAGCTACAGAGACACCGTGTGTGGCTAATAGGTGACTCTGGTTACCCCAACCTGCCTTGGCTATTGACCCCAGTGAGGAATCCCCGGACCAGGGCAGAGGAACGGTACAATGAGGCACATGGGCGAACTAGGAGGATTATTGAAAGGACCTTCGGGGTCCTGAAGGCCAGGTTTAGGTGCCTGCATATGACAAGGGGATCCCTCATGTACTCACCAAAGAAGGTGTGTCATATCATCATGGCCTGCTGTATGCTTCACAATCTTGCATTGCGACGCCAGGTGCCTTTCCTGCAGGAGGATGGTCCAGATGGTGGTGTTGTAGCAGCTGTGGAGCCTGTGGAGAGTGAAGAGGAGGAAGACGACGGGGACGACACGGACAACAGGGACACAGTTATACAACAGTATTTTCAGTAGCACACAAGTAAGAATCACCCACGCCATTTTACATTTACTTCTGGCCTCCTGCATCTCTACTTTCTGTGTTTCCCCCCAGTTCCTTTTCACTGATTTTTGACTTTCCCTTCCCTTTTCAGAGCTGTATGACCCACAGCGTGACTTTTGCTTTGTTTGCCCATGGACTAATGCTTATTGACACTTGTATGTTGTCATCACAATGTAAATGAACATTATTGCACCGTTATGTGTAATACATTTGTAAAGAATACAAGCAGACTCCTGACATTTGAAGTGCAATTGGTGATTTATTTTAAGTGCTGCGTATAGGTCCATGATGATGGGTGATGGGTGGGGGTGGAGTAATGTCCATGGCAGAGTCCAGTTCTCAGTAGCACAGGTGCATTGCCCATATGCCTGTGGAAGGATGGAGCAGGGGCAGTTCAAGGTTGGACAGGGTGACAATGTGGGACAGTGGGATGACATCAGGGGGTATCGTTTGCTGGCGGGGGTCTTGGCATCCTACTCTGTCTTCTTGTGTGATCTCAGGTTCCGCTTGCGGGGTGGTTGATCTTCAGCAGGTGGTGGGGTTCTGGTGGCCTGTCGTGGTGTGGGGGCCTCCTGTCCACTAGCGCCGGCGGAGGTGGTAGGCTGTTCGTCGTCCGGGCTGGTGACAGGGGCCCTTTGGGGTGCCACATGGTCCCGCAATGTGGTGACTATCTGGTTGAGGGCCAGGACGATGGTCCCCATTGCAGTACCGATGTTCCTGAGTTCGTCTCTGAACCCCATGTACCGTTCCTCCTGCTGTGCCTGGATCTCCTGGAACCTGGCCAGTACGGTCGCCATCGTCTCCTGGGAGCGGTGGTATGCTCCCATGATGGTGGTGAGGGCCTCTTGGAGAGTGGGTTCCCTGGGCCGGTCAACCCCCTCTCGCACAGCAGCCCTCCCAGTTGCCCTGTTTCCCCGGGCCTCTGTCCCCTGGAGGGTGTGCCCACTACCACTGCCCCTAGGTCCCTGTTGTTGTTGGGGTGGTGGGTCAGCCTGGGTGCCCTGTAGTGGCGGACACACCGCTGATTGACGCGTCCTGGAGACAGAGGCATGGGCCCGCTGGGTGGGAGCTGTGCTGGTATTCCCAGAGGGGGTTGGGTCTGCTGTGGCCTGTGTCTGTGTGTGGGGAACCGACTGTCCAGAGGTCCCCGATGGTCCGGGCTGGTCATCAGGTTCTAGGTCGACAGAGCTGCTGTCATCACTGGGGGCCTGTTCTGGGGGCGGGATGGACAAATCTGGACCCTCCTGGCCGGTGTGTTGGCGTTCGGGCCCTGCAGGGGTAAAAGAGTATGGTTATTGCTTCTGTGTGTGCCATGGCGTGCGATTTGTGGGTGCCCTTGTCCCCCAGTGCTGCCATTCCCTTGTGGGAGGAGTTGTGAGGGTGGTTTGTGGGGGGGGATGGGTATGTGCAGTGGTCATGCTTGGGTGATGGGTGTCCATGGTTTGTGTTGGCATTCAGGGATTGGTGTTGTGTTGGGTGGGTTGTGCTGGTGAGACATTGGCAGGGAGGATGTGTGCTGGGGGGTTGGGGGTGAGGGTGGGGGTGCGGGTTGGCATGCTGGTGGTTGGGGGGGGTGAAGTAGTTGGAATTAGACTTACCAGAGTCCATTCCTCCGCCTACTCCAGCGAGGCCCTCAGGATGCAGGATGTTCAAGACCTCTTGCTCCCATGATGTGAATTCGGGTGGAGTGGGTGGGGGTCCGCCGCCAGTCTTCTGCACAGCGATGTTGTGTCTTGACACCATCAACCGCACCTTCCCACGTAGGTCGTTCCAGCGCTTTCGGATGTCTTCCCGGTTTCTGGGATGCTGTCCCACAGCGTTGACTCTGTCGACGATCCTTTGCCATAGCTCCGCCTTCCTGGCTATTGTGGTGTGCTGCACCTGTGTGCTGAATAGCTGGGGCTCTACCCTAATTATTTCCTCCACCATGACCCTGAGTTCTTGGTCCGAGAACCTGGGGTGTCTTTGGGGTGCCATGGGGTGGTGTGGGGTGGTGTTTGTGGTGATGAGTGTGGTGTGTGTGGTGGTGTGTGGTGTTTTGTGCGTGGATGTAGTGTGGGTGATGATGTTGTGTTCCTCTGTGTGTTGGGGTTTTCGATAGCTGTGCTCTCTCTCTCTCTCTCTCGCCTTCTCTCCGAATTTCTAGTAGTGGGGGTTTGTGGGTGATGTGGGTGTGTGTTTTATAGTTGATTGGATGTGTGGGTGTGGTGTTTGTATGTGTATCAGGTGTGTGTATTTGGAATTGTCCAATGTGGCTGTGTTTTGTAACGGTGTGTGTATTTTGACCACAGCGGTGTGTACCGCCAATGGAATACCGCGGTTAAAAGACCGCCGCATGGATTCGTGGGTCGTAATGGCATGGGCGTGTTTGTGTTGGCGTGACGGTGGAGGTTTGGTCATCTCCAGTTTATCGCTGACCGCTGATGAGGCGGCCTTCCGTGGATGTCGGGTTTTTGGCGGTTTGGCAGTTGTGGGTCAGAATGACCGTGGCGGTTTACTGCGGCCGCGGCGGTAGAATGGCGGACTTCTGACCGGCGGTAAGAGACTTTTACCGCCGAGGTCAGAATGACCCCCTTTGTCTTTAGGATAACTCTACCTAGGGTGGTAGTGTATGACGTCTTGAGTTATTGGATAGTCATTTTGGACCTGAAAAGAATACCGATTTACCCATATTCTGATCCACAGTATGGTATGACTTTTATATATACGTGGTCCTGAAGAAAGTGGAATATTGTTATTGTGTACCCACCGAAACACGCATTGACAGATTGGAAAGACTCCGGTCTGCAGCAAACCAATGGCAGAAATTGGGGATCTCCTCCCGTTGGGTTGTTTTTTGTAACCGCATGCTACATATGGCTGGAGGTGTAATGAGCGAATGAAGGTGAATGGGTGTGCACCTGGAATGCATGAGTGGATTTGGATATGAAGATGGCTATTTGGCATTTGTAATTAATTACATTAAGGTGAGCAAATATAGAAAACAGATCTTTGAGCTGTATATGCATTAATATGTGTTGTTTATATGTATATTTGGAGCAAACTCAAACAATGGAAATGTATATGATAAAGATTTTTTGATTAATTATCGAATACATACACCTGCAACATTGAGGGATATTCTGAAGAATGTCCGATTTGTATATGAATAAAAATTGTGATTTTTACATTATGTGTTTTGTGATTGGTTTGACAGTGACTGTTGGTTAGGCCCAAAAATATATAGGATTAAAAACAAATATAGAAGGTTGGAAGTACTTTATTTTGCAGAAGGAAAACAGATCCTGGGGCTTGACTTTTGTACAAACAGAAGCTTACATTGTCCCTGTGTTCTGACTTCAGAATGGCTGACACACCTTGAATATGTTATCAGGATCGACAAATCGATCGACCACTGGAACCCCCAATAGGAAGTCTCTTGGGAGTTCTGTAGTACCATTAGAAGATCATCTCTTATAGCACTAAGGCAAGCCTCAGCATTCCTTACAACACTAAAGCAAGCCTCATCCTCATTGATAGTATCAAATAAGGGCTGACCCCATCTAATAACCATACTGCAAGCCTCTCCTCGTATAGTAGAAATGAAAGCATTATCCTATCTAACAACACTAAGACATGCTTTATTCTTTCTTATAGCATTAATGCAAGCTTTATCTATTATTATAGTATTAAGACAAGTCTCGTCCTCTCATAAAGCGATACCATCCACATTTTCATCCTCACCCTTTCAGTCTCTCTTTTGGCATAAGTGCAAGCATCTTTCTCTCACATAACACCAATGTAAGCCTTATCTGTCTGTCTGTCTGTCTGTCTATCTATCTATCTATCTATCTATCTATCTATCTATCTATCTATCTATCTATCTATCTATCATGCACACCTCATCCTTTTATATCACTGGTACAGGTCTTATTCTCTCAGAAAGCATTAGTGAAAGCCTCTTCCTTTATAGCATTAATACTACGGCATCCTCTCTTATAACACTAATGAGAGCCTCACCCTCCCTTTTAGCATTAATACAAATCTCATCTTCCCTTGTAACATTTCATCCACTCATATAACATTAGGCCAATAATCATGGTCTCTTATAACACCAATACACTTATTCTCTCTCATAACATCAATGTAAGTCTCACCTTCTCTCTTAAGATAAATACAAACCTCTTCCACTCATATAACACTAATGCAAGCCCCTTCCTCTTGTACATATATCATGCATGCCATATTCTCTCTTGTAGCACTATTGCTATTGTCATCTTCTCTTTTAACACTTATGCAAGCCTGTTGGAAATGATTATGTCTTGTGTGAGACGCCCCTAATTATTGCCTTTACTAACCGATTTTTGCTGAACCCATTTTTGTTGGCATTAGGACTCTGCATAGTTTATTCCTGCTAATCAGTGGTAAAGTGCCTGTGCTCTTCCTCCCAATCATGGTAACATTAGTATACACCTAATTAGCACAATGTAATTTGTTTACACATCTATACTAAATGATACTATATGTATCCATGGCCTGTAAATTAAATGCTACAAGGGGACCTCAGCCCTCATCGTGTTTCCCACTAGAGTAGCACGGTAAAATATGCCTCAGGCCTGCCACCGCAGCCTGTAGTGCAGTTTTAAACTGCCATGTCAATCTGGCAAAACAAATCTTTTGTCAGGCCTAAACCTTCCTTTCTAATAAGACACTCCTAAGGTAGGCCCAAAATGTTCATAGGGCAGGGTCATGGTATTAATAAGTAGGGCATGTGCTAACAGTGTAAAAACCTAAAGTCGGTTTTTATTGCAGCAACCCTAGCTCTCATATAGACTAACACTGGGTTACTTTATTATGCTTAAGAAGTGATAACATCAGTTTTGGGAGCAATTAGAGAAATATTTCTTCCACCCATTTAGAATTGTAATTTAAAATCATCTTTAATGATATACGGCCTGATTCAGATTTCGGCGGCGGGGTTACTCCATAACAACGGGGATGGATTTCCCATTTGCTAAAATCTAAATCCCATAGGAATGAATGGGATTTCAATTTTTTTGGCAGACGGGATGTCCGTCACCGTTGTGGCGGAGTAACCCGTCTGCTGAAATCTAAATCAGGCCCAAAGTCGGCTTTTAAATTTCTATTCTGAAAATGTCACTTTTAGAAAGTTGACATTTTTCTGCCTAAATCAGACATAACTTTCTGCTGGTGTCCAGGTTTGCATGACTGTTAATGGCTCTCTTGTGGTGTTATGTGTATTCTTCTAGACAGAAGATAAAAGTACCTTGGGTGTAGGGAGGATTGTACCTCTTCTGAACAGTTTGACCCTTCCTAGGCTTAAAGGGTAGCCTGTGGGCTGTATCCAGCCCATTCCTGACTTCTAAAAATGCTTGCCATGTCAATGACAAAAGCAACTCACACCAGGGGCTGTTTTCCCTTTGTTTCCCTAGACAGATTGGAGCCAAACCCATGGAGAATGGCAGAACTGACCAGAATCAGTGTGGAGTTAGATAGACTGGATGACTACCACACGCAGGCTGGCACTGGGTGTAAAAGTGGCACCCTCAGAACCTTACATCAGAACTCTCCTGGACCTGAGAAGATCCGTAAGAAGGACTGCCCTGCTGTATTAAGAAGGCAGACTAGGCCTACATGCCTTGAATGCGGGGATCAGTTGCCTGACCTCTTTTTTGAGGTACAGGCACACAACAAGCTTCCAGAGGCCTCTCCTACTTTTCAGTTGACCAGACCCAACTGGACTCCACTGGGTCCTCTCTGCTGGCCTCAGTGGGAGTGAGCCCTGACCCCTGCACAAGTTTTGTCCTCAAAGTCCTGGACGCTTGGCTGGAGTCAGAATGTACTCCTCTTTTCTCTACTGAAGGTTTCACCGGATGTGATGCAGCATGGCACCCACCCACAAAGGTCCTGTTGTTGCAGTACCTCGCAGTTCCTGGTTGATGCTGTTGGAGTGTGACGTTTATAATCAATATTAACATGAAAAGCTTGCAATATAATGTATAATGAAGCCGCATAGAAATTGTGTTAATGTAGTATTAACGTATGCGTTTGAAATGTGCCCACGGGGAGTGGCCACCAATGCATACGATGACTAATTAAATTGACTAATAATGAATTAACGATGTACTAATGTATTGTTTTGTATTATCATTAAGAGTTATGTATGAGGGTTATGCTAAATTAATCACTAGGCCTTAGTTAGCAAGGGTCTGGGCCTAGCTGCCTGGTCTCATATTAATTGTGTTTTTCTAACGTGCAATGTGCTGCTTTCCTGAAGGACACGAAGCTGTACTTTTCCAGAAGCTAGAGATGTGTGTAGCTGTAGTAAATTCTTTCTCATGAGACCTGACTTGCTTAAGGAGACATTCTTGCTGAATGCAACAGTGTAATTCGCAACAGGTGCAAGGTCGCCTGGACAAGGAGAAGACAATGGAACTACTGACTTGAGCGACAAGTGTAACTTTTCTTACCCGACATTCCACCCCTTGAAGACGTCAATCACAGGAGCCAATCAACTGCATGAGAACTGTTTTCGGTGAAAATTCTAGTAAGGTGTGTGACGGATTATTGGACAGACATAACGATGCACCAAATATTGTCCAATGGGAAATTAGAGACTTGTTCAGCAACTTTGAGATAACGGTGTGACCCAAGGAGAAATCATCCGTTATTGAGCCATAACGGAGCTATCACTTTGCCATTCTTTTGCCATTCTGGGAGACTTTGTCTTTAGCTGTCTGATACTTTAAACCATCCTCACCTTATTCCTTGCCTGCTCTGCACTTCTCCTCCTTATGAGGGAAGAGCTTTCTTGCTATGCCCTACTGGGACTTACCTGTTTTATCCTGGCTGATGGCGAATCGACTGATGTTGTGAGGACGAAGTCTGGTCCTGCATGCTGACTCATTCGGAGGGTAACTATCTGATGATAAATTGTAATTGTCTGTTTGCCTTTTCTTTCTAGGTGCCAACTGCTTTTTGATAGAGGCCGTAGTTAGATGTTTTTCCAAATTCATGTTGCTAAATTGGTTTGCATGAAGCCCAACATGCGGATGCTAATTCGAGGTTAGTTAAGGAGTTCACTAATATTGGATGCAAATAGACAAATGATTGAATTCTTGCTTTGTTGAATAATGTACTAATGATACTCTGCTAAAGTTGACTCATGTTAACGTCATGCTTTGTTGTAATGTTCATGAGCTACGCTTTGATAAAGTCTTACTCGAGTTGCCAAGTTATAGTGGTATTGATGTGCTTATTTATATTGCGACTAATAAAAATGATACTAGAGGGTAACTAATAGGGAATAAATATCTTAAATCTTACTAGGTCTATGTGGTTATTCATGGCTGAAAGGTCATGGTGTGTTTGATTCTTATTATATGCTATTGATTAATTAGATTGATTAGTTATTGTGAATATTGATGAAGTTATTGATTTATTGATTGAAATGCTAAACGGATATCTCGTTCTGGGAAGTCCCTAAACGTGGTCAAAAGATTCATTGGCCTAAAACGAGTCCCCTTGTAAGTTAAATTATCAAGGTTAGGACGTGCTATCAATGCAGACCCTAAATTTGTGCACCAGGCAGGCCCTGATTAGCGACTTGATGGACCCGATGCAGAGCCTCACAATGCAACACAGTGCAACCCCTGCACCAAGGTCAAAAGGTACCACTCCTAGTAGATCCTGTACCCGACTGGCAGTCCATCATGGTCGGCATGAACTTTTGACTTTGTCCTAGTCTCTTGTGACTACTTCATTTATTAAAATGCTCTCTGTTTTTCTAAATTGATTTGAGATTGTTCTTGTGTTTTGTTTTTGCTTTTTTAAGTTCTATGTATATACTTTACACATTGTGTCTAGGTTATGCCTGGCTGCTTTTGTGCCAAGGTATCAGATGTTAAAGCACAGGTTAATGTAGTGAGTTTTGTGGTTGACCCTGACAAGGACTGTTATTATTACTTGCGTGGAGCTCTTGCTTCTCTCACCTAATAACCCAATTTCTTAAAAGCCTCACCCTAACAGCATTATTGCAAGCCTCATCCTCTCTTACAAGTCTAAGACAATCTTCTTTCTGTCTTAAAGTCCTATAACATGCGTCACACTTCCTTGTTGCATTAATACCTCCCCATCCTCTCCTAAAACACAAATGCAAACCTTATATTGCCTTATAATACTTAGGAAAGCATCATAATCACTTATAACACTGAGACAAAACTCATGCTGTCCTAAAATCTTGTACAAGCCTCACTCTCACCTAGAGCACAAATGCCACTGTCTTATATCACTGACTCATCCTGACGTAAAGCACTTGTGCAAATTTCTATCATGCTTACAGCACAAAGTCAAGTCTTTGCACCTTTTAAATACTAAGATCAGCCTTCTCATGCATTAAAGCACTCTTGTGCAAACGTCACTCTTGCTTACAGCAATGAGGAAAGATTCAGTACCTCTTAAAACATTGGCTTATTCTGCGTAAAGCACTGTGCAAACTTTACTCTCACTTACAGCACTATAGCAAGCCCTGACCCCTCTTATGACACAAAGCAAAGCCTTCTCCTGCCTTGAGGCACTTGTGTAAGCATCACTCTCGCTTAAAGCACTAAAAACTTGCCACGCTTATAACAACTACTCATCCTGCCTTAAAGCACTTGTGCAAACTTCACTGTCGCTTATTGGGGTAAAGCAAGCCTCAGCCCCTCCTATAACACTAAGTCAAACCCTCTCCTGCCTTAAAACATTTGTGCAAGCATCCCTCTTGCTTAAAGCACTAAAACAAAACTTGTGACGCTTATAACACCTCATACAGCCTTAAGGCACTTGTCCAAGCTTCACTCTCACTTACAGTGCTAAGGCAAGTCTCTGCCCCACTTATAACACTAAGCCAAGACATCTCTTGCCTTAAAGCACGTGTGCAAGCATCACTTTTGCTTAAAGCACTTAAGCAAGATTTGCCATGCTTAGAAAACATACTCATCCTGCCTTAAAGCAGTTGTGCAAACACTAACACTAGCATATCTACGGGCCCTGAGTTGTGATGAACTCAGAACATGATTTTCATTGCCTTTTATTATACTTAGATTGAAAATGTGGTAGTTCTTCCTGTTAGACAAGTGAACTCACTTCTAGGTAGTGAGTTACTCGTTTATTGCTTAATGGAAGTTTACAGTATGTAAAAGCACAGGATTTAGGAATGTTTTTGTTTCTGTTTCTCTTATGTGTATGCCTGGTAGTCAGATTACTACGTCCTGAAGAGATGCTAACAGTAATATGGGGTCGAAATGTCAACAAACCTTCTCTCTTGGTTGTTTTATGCAATTTAACTTGAAGACATTCCACACTGATATTTGCAAACCCTGTTATGAATTTATCAATCAATGCATACATCCATTGGGAAATGTACTGTGTCTTTTATCTATGTTGTTTGTATATATGATCACCATTGGAACACTGCGTCACGCCCACTATGATCATTTATTTTGTTGATTGTTACACTTGATTGGAGTCAAAATATCACAAAACATCACAGTTCGGTGTTTTGTTTTCTTTGTAATTAATGTTGGGTCCATGAATAAGTCTGAGTAACTCTGGGTTAATTCTAAGACACATAATAAGGTACCCCTTTTGAATGAGTCCCGCAGGGCGATCCTTCTGCCTTAAAGAATTTCTGCAAACTTCACTCCTGCTCACAGCACTAAGACAATTCTCACTACCCATCCCACCTTAAAATACTGGTGCAAACATCACTCTCGCTTAACTGTAATACAAGTCTCGGCCCTTCCTATAACACTAAGGCAAACCTCCTGCACTCTAGCACTTGTGCCAGGCTCACTCTCTCTTATAGCACAAAGGCAAAGCTTCTCCTCGCTTCCACAACAGCTGATTTTGATTCATTTTTTTGGCGCGTGAAATATCTGCAGGCTTCATTCAAAGATCCCTCAAGCACGAACTCCACTGGAAACAGAAATAATTACACACTTCGCACATTTGAGCGTTCATAAAGGTATGTTACTGAAAGCATCATGGGCAGCAGCCCAAATGTTCTTTTACTAATGAGATGTTTATTTATTCGGCAATTACTTTGCGTGTCAACTCTTTTTGGTAATGCTGTGTGTCATAGAAAAGCAAACCGAGTCAAGTTTCATCAATGGCTTGTTTCAGTGCAGAAGGCCGAGTGGCTAGGATTGCTGCCCCCTCTCTTCCCCCCACCCCAATTAAAATCCTACCTCCATCACGACTTATTCCACACATATCCCTCAAACGAAACCACATCTACTCATGATAGCTGCAACGAATGCAAATGAAGCTTTAGTGGGTTTCGCTTCTGTATGTTCACTTGATTGGATTTCAGATTTCTACCAGCAGTTATTGCTTAAGCAAATTAATTAGCAGACATTTTTTGTAGCTGTATTAATTCCTCGTCTGTAACTACAGAAATGAAGTGTTCCATCCCATAACGTGTTGGTTTAGAAAGTGGTGGAGTATATTTATTATTTTTTAGCGCAGCACAGGAACCAAAGCTGCCACGCTTGCGGTCCGCAAGGAGAAAGCAGCCCAGAGCCTGATTAAAATATTAGTCTGCTGCTGCTGTCGTTCCCTGTGCTCCGACGCTGTAAAGCTGCCTAGCGCCACGCACAACCTTTGTATCACAGTGCAGAGATATATGCGTGCTGTAGTGCTGTCTAGCTTAAGAGTTATACTTGAAGCATACGCTTCCAGTACAAAATCCTACGCCTATACAAAAGCTGGAGGATTCCGCACATTTTATATATGCTGTGCAATTCAGAACACATGCAATGAATGGATTGCGGAGAGAAATGAAAACCTTAGGGCCGCCTTCAAGGAAGCAGTATTTTTCCACACAAAGCCCGGACTGGCTGTATTTGTAGATGGACTTTTTTGTGGTGATGCTCCCAACCTACAACCCTGAAACACTCCCTGGCACGAGTGACACAAAGCAATGCAAAGCAATACTTGCACTGGGAAGACGGCACTTCTGCTGCATCTTACATTTTGCACTGGAAAGTAAACACCTTGCATGACTTTGCCCCACTTTGTGACACGTTGCTTCAGTGCACAGTGCGGTTATTACCAAGCATTTGCAATGCATCGAGTCTCGCACTTGCACGAGTTAGAGCTATTAGCGTTGTAAATACCTAACCAGACTTTTCTTACCACACAAATTGAATGAAAAAAAAATGATCTCGCTGAAATTCAAAACAAAAAATCCCAGCGTCACTGCGCTACTTAAAACCCAGCGCAATCGAGCTGCATGAAAAAAAAAAGATAAAATGGTGCAGAAACCAGGCTGAAAACAACGAGCCTCGTAAGTTTTCAGTAGTTGGCCGGTAGGCTCAAGGAGGGCGAAACACCAGAAAAGGCATGTGGATTTTAAAAGGCAAGCCCACGAACCAATGAAAGTGACCGGTGTGACATGGGCGTGGTTACAAGCCCAAAGAGAGATTACAATAGGGACGGAGCGCTTGTGCGCTCAACCTTAAAAATGGCCCCATGCATTATACATTTTCATCATTTAAGTGACCTTTTCTTTGCTCTAGATATGATCATGTGAATGTCTGTTATTGGGGATGTACCTTTATATGTCTTAGTTTTAGAGGGCACACCTTGATGGATAGCATTGGAGCACCATACATTAACGGAATGTTAAAAACATGCAGAGGCTCACAGCAGTCTTCATGGAAATTTGAATGGAATCAACAAATAGCTAGTCAGTTGAACAGCTGTTTTTATTCATAGGATGATCTCATATTATGGATACAGCCGATACCTGTTTCGTATAATACCAGAATATGGTAGTCACAATATCATGTTTTATTAAGTCTTCTAAGTGTTGTTTGTAAAATAATCACCTCACTGAGAGAAAATCTACACCTAATGGGCACATATTTTTATAGTGAGATTTAGGACACCACATTTATGGCATATGTTATTTCTGACAGCAATATTCACACATTCAACCACGTTTTGCCGAGAGGCACATGGCTGAGAGCTTTCTCGATGCAAGATTTCTCACAAAACGGTATAAGGGAATGGAGATTTAATATCATAAGAAGCCTTACTAACAAAGGGCCAGATTTATCTACACTTTACACTGGTGCAAACTCACCAAAAGTGATTCAAACTGGCGCAAAGTTTTGAGTTGGGTTTTACTTTCAAGGGCAATACTTATTTTAGCTGAAAAGTTGGATTAAAGTAATGCAAAGCAGTGCATGAAGTGAATGTCCCATGGGTGTGCATGGGCATTTCCAAAATATTCTCCATGATTTTTTACACAAAACTCTATCTGCTATTATCTGTAAACAGGATTTCTCCAAATAAATAATGCTTCTGCGCGGTAGGCTTTAAGAAGGAGAAATGTTTACTATTCTCCAAACAGTTCTAACTTTGTGTGTGTGTTCTTCTGTATGGTGCACAAAATGGGAAAATTTAGAGGTAAGTATAAGCATTGTTTTCTGTAATGAAAGTGTATCCTTTCAGTACAAAACCCATGCTAGACTCATGCAGACACCTTTGGTCTATGGTGCAAAGGTGTTTGCATGACACTGTGCAGCCAGAAAATGTTCCAGGATTTGAGAAGAGGGAAGCAACTTCATTTCTTCATAGATATGATGCTGTCCTCTTTCCCTCTCACATAATGCAGCACACCTGTTGGACCTGGCCATTACTGCAGGGTCATCCCCAAATCTAGCCGCCCCCCACTCTCCTCCCCCTTTTGCTGAAATTGTTTTTGTTGGCTTTAGGACTCTGGGCATTTTACCAATCCTAACCAGTGCTAAAGTGCTTGTGCTCTCTGCTTAAAACACAATAACATTGGCTTAACAACAATTGGCACATTTCATTTACTCATAAGTCCCTAGTAAAGTGCACTAACTGTGCCCACGGCCTGTAAATTAAATGCTACTTGTGGGCCTGCAGCACTGATTGCACCATATAGACCTGGCAAGTTAACTCTCTTGCCAGACTTAAAACTTCCTTTTGAATACATATAAGTCACCCCAAAGGCAGGCCTTAGACAGCCCAAGGGCAAGAGGCAGTGCATGTAAAGAGTAGGGCATGTACTTTTCAGTTTTACATGTCCTAATAGTGAAAACTCTTAAAAAAGTTTGTCACTACTGCATGTCCTGTGTCTCCAATAGGGATTGCCTTTTAAAATGTTATAAGTGTAATTTCTAATTGGGAAGAGATGGGAACCCCAACTCTGGTGTTTCTAGAATCACAATTTATGGTGAAGTCAGATTTTAGATAGTAATTCTGAAAATGCCACTTTTAGAAAGTTGCCATATTTTTTGCTTTAACCAACTGGTGCCTCCTGTCTGTCTCTGAAAACATGTCTGGGTGGGTGACAGCTGGGCACTTGTGCATTCCCTCGAGACAGCCACTCACAAATAGAGCTTAGGAGTGACTGATGGTCCATCCACAGCTTGAAGGGCCATCCTGGGCAGGATGGGAGGGAGGAGCTGACACTTCCACCTGAATGGACTGTGCCCTGATTCCACTTAAAGGGCAGCATAACCCCTGTAGTGAATCTGGAGCAAGATCAAGAAGGAGAGGGACTCTGTACACGCCAAAAGCATGTCTTTGAAGTCCCCCCCACTTCAAAGGTATCACTGGGTATAAGAAATGGACCTTAGACACCACCAACTCAGTACACATCTGGTCATGTGGAAGGACTGCTGTGCTGCTGAAAGGACTGTCACTCTGCTGGATTCTCCTGGGCTCCTGCTCTGCTGACCTGCTGCCTTACCTGCCTGGTAGTGAGAAAGATTAGACCTGAATCTCTCCAACCCAGAACCAAAGTGACTTCGAGGTCTTGCTGGCTTGCTTCTTGTACTTTTGAATACTCAGGGACTCAAAAGACTTCCAACTCTACTGCTACAGCTCCTAGACCCGTCTTCAACCAGCTCCTGACCCCCAAGAGGTGCCCATCCAGTCTGGGGCCCTTGAAAGTGGTTTTCTGGCTCCTGAAATCAAGCTTTTGGGCTCTTTGTGACTGCAAATGGGCCCGCTTGCAACAACACTGCACCGCTCGCCTGTAGAATCAGCACAAGCCATTGCAAGTTTGTCTCTTAGCACAGCAAACATTGCAGCCCCAGTTTGCCCATCCATGATGCCTGGCTGACTCTTCTCGCCCACGGACTACTTCCAGCAACTCTGTCCTTGCGCCCGTCAAACTTCTTCTCTGCAAACAGGACTCTTGGCTCAATTCTGAGAAGGTAAAACTTCAACGGGGCTAGTCTGGGACTGTATCCAACCCATGCTCCATCACTGTCAGCCTGAACGTTTGGATTTTACCTGGCCTAAAGTGACCAGATGGCCTCGTTTGGGGCTTTATGCTTTTAAGCACTACATTTCAGTTTATTCTTTAAAAAATCTACTTATAGAATCTTTGGTGTTTTGATCTTGCTGAGTTCATTAAATTAAGATATATGTTTCTAACTAGGTGTGGTATTTTAAGTGTGCTGTTTCCACTATCTTACTGTTTGAAGTGTTGCACCAATACTTTACATATTGCCTCTAAAATTAAGCCTGACTGTGCTGTTCCAAGCTATCAGGGGGTGAGCACAGTTTAACTTTTAGTGCCTATCTGAATTACCCTGACTAGGATTGTGGTTCCTGCTTGGACAGGGTGCATCCCTCGGCCAACCAGAACCCAAGTTCTAACAGCAGCAACTTAGATTGTTGCACTGCATTGCAGGAGATAGGTGTGTGTCCTGAATATTGAGTAGGGAAAACAGCTTTACCTTAATATTGTAACCAACATATTGAGGAGAAAGTTTTCAAAAGGTATGTATGACTAGATTTTATGTACCTAACTCCTTATATATGTACCTTGACAATACATATATTTTCAAGGTATGTAGATGTGGAGTTAAAAATAGTAAAACTGTACTTCCCAATATGAACGTAACTTTCAATGTTTTTGTCCTCGATATTGTAGCTACAATATGAAGGTGTACCAATATTCCATACTCGACATTCCAGACACAACCCATGAGATAGTAGTAAAGCATGCATGGTAAAGATACATGCATGGCAAATAATAAGTGGTAAAGGCTGTGGTGGATCCAATTTGGTTTTATTGGGAATCAGGAGTTCACTTATCCTTGGGCTTGCAGACCTGTGCCCCGGTCACCTAATGACTTTTAACTTACTTAGTTGCTCTGTTTTAGCTCATTTATTTAATTATTTCTTCCAAGATGGCTGCTATGTTTATAGTTAAGAAGATGCTTTGATTTCACGTTATCAATGCCACTCTGTGAAGGCGTCACTATCAGCGTCAAAGACAAGTGATATACGTAGGTATTCACATCATGTCTCTTTCCCACTTACGTATGTCAGGAACATAATGTACTTTTGGTGGGAATTGTTTATATAATTGCCACCCGAGCATGTCTTCTTATCTATTGTTTGGGAACATACCTGTGTCAGGGGTCCTACAAGCTCTGTATAAATACATCTGCAGACAAAATTATCTGAAGGATTCCTACCAGATGCCATCAACATTATGCTAAATGTCGCCTTAATGCAAACCCAGCCTTCATGTCCGAAATGGAGTCTGATCTAGAGACGCCATTTCAAGGTAACAAGTTTTGGGGGGGGTACTTCTCATGGACACCGTACTGTCTGATTAGGTTTATCACACCAAGCTCTCTTTGGATTAGAGATTAGGTTCTCAATGCTAGGGTATTGGAGCCTATTTGACATTTCATGTTATTGCAAGATGGTGGAGGTCTTTGTATTCACAACTCTCATTTTCACGTTCATACTTCTTGCGCTGTGCATTATCCTACTCATTGCAGCTCATGTGTTTTACAGTAGATTGCAGTCTTGTTAATAAAACCTATTGAAAACTTCACTGCAACTCTTTAATTGCCTGTGTGTGACTGAGACTTATTGCTAATGTGAGAAAAGGGTACTCTCTGTTTAACCACAAGTCCCCTGTAATGTCGCACTCAAGAGTTCATTCTTAAAGGCTGCCAGAAATCACCTTTTACTTTTTGGATTTTTGGTGAGGTTCTGCTTATGAGCCAGGAGGGTTGTGCCGACACTTGCGACTTGTTGTAGAATTGGCTTAGTCACCTACAAACAAAAGTGCTGTCATTCCTAAACCAGCAGTCTTGCCTAGAGCAAGAGTCCAACTACAACATAGAGCCACCAACGAGGATGTTTTGGCACTAATTTACGGATGCCCTGAGTATCTCTGTCACACAACTGAGACATCCGTGGACTTTGGGATAATCCTCCTCAGCTGAACAGGGAGCACCTAACTAGGCTGTAGGTTGTTCGAGCGCGGACTCTTAAAAGGACTTTCTCCCCATGCATTAACACTACATCTAATAGGGCATGGCTTAAGAGATGTAGGCATGGATCTCACATTCATTGTAGAAGCTAATGAAGCCTACCAAACTCAAACATTCTATTCCTGGGTCACCTTTAATGATGAAGACTCCAGAACATACATATTCCACACATACAGAGTTGCAAACGTACCACAACGGTACCAAGTATACCATTATCTTGAAATACCAATTAATTATCAAGAACATCAGAACCGGTTTAATGGCTCCCTACCACACATAATACAACCCGTGAGATTAGGTCTCCTGTGGTATAGACTTTGTGGTAAAGGCTGTTTCCCAAGTAAATCTCTCTCAAGGACTGCAATAACTTTGGTGAAAAATAGAGTTAAATTGTGGTTCTCTTCAGCACTTCGACTTGTTCTTACACTTGGTATTTTGAATCCTGATGTAAATGTGGTTACACCAAGTATTACACATTTGAATTTCATAATGCATTTTACTATATTAAACATGGGGAAATCCATCAACTGGTAAGCTATGATTATATTATGATTAGAACTCAAATCTTCCAGATTTTGTAGGTTAGCAAATAAGCCACATTTAAGAAAATTTGGAGCTTTGGTTAGACTGTGTTAAGCAATCAAATGGATATCTTTGCCAATATTACTGTTTAAACATCATCATTGGTTCTAGTCGGAAGTGTACACACCAACAGCCAAATCATGCATATTGTGCTGATACTCGGAAATTAGGTTCTAGTTCCAAGTACTTTTGAGGTAACATTTGCCTAGCCTACCAGTGCAAAAACTATGCTTGCAAAATTGCTCACTGCTAGTGCAAAACTGTAAAGCATTGGTGCAATTTGCAGGACCCGCATCCACGGGTTCAAGCCTAGAGCAATGGTTAACTTACAAAACCAGGAAGGTTTTGAAACAGCCACGTATTTCAAGTGGCCTTGTGTGATCAGCCCATCTGGTCGTGTGTTCTTTTTCTTGTTCTCAGTCATATGTAACAGGGAAAATGCACACAATAATCACCAGGGTACAAAGAGAAAAGAAACAAGATTGTGCGGGCTGTTCACACTGGAAATGGGACTGATTGAGAGCTGTGGCAGAAATCTTAAGATGTCCACATCAAGGGTCAATAGCGCATTTAGCCATCTCTTTGCTGAGCAGGCTGTTACATGTAGTTTTGCTTTTCCTAGGGGGTATGTTGGTCAGGATGTTTTTTTTAAATACATTTATTGTTTCACTTTTTGCATGGTAACGATACATAACAATGTCAGTGTGGCAGTCAAGTTGCTTTCAGTAGAATTATTCTAAAACCATGGAGCAATATTACCTCCGCCCAGCAAGCTTTAGCTCGACTATTTCCTCACCCCATACTGTGATACAGTGTCCTTTGGCACCCTTCACTGTGAGGTATCGGTTCAGCCATGGGGTGTGGGGCCTACTATTTTCTGAACCATCTGCCCCCAAATTGCTTATATCCTCTGCCACATGCTAATCTCGGCGGGTTCACTTAATGTGCTGCTTATCCGCCACCGATCACTCAAATAAGTAGACTTTGCCCTATTCTTCTGCAATCCTGAGTCTGCAGCAAATTTGTTCAGTTTCTCCAACAACAGTGAGACTGACTGTTTCGGATATCGTAAATAGATCAACACATCATTGGCGTACAGGGACCCCAAATGCAAGCTGTCACCCAAATGGAACCCCCACGGGCCAAGCTGGGCACGCAGCATGTTTACCAGCAGTTCCATTGCAAGAGCAAATAATACAGGGGACAGAGGACAACCCTGTGGTGTTCCCATTCTCAGCTCCAGAAGGTCCAGTATTAGTCCCCCAGTGTGAACCTGAGCCACCAGGCACAAGTATATGAGTCTCACTCATTGCATGCATTTGGGGGCAGATCTCTTGTGCTGCATGACCACCCACAAGTATGGTACCCCACCGTATCAAACACCCTGTCTATATACAGGCATGCTACCGCATAGCTGACTGTTGAGGTGGCAAGTACATGCATGATATGGTTCAAGCGCCTCAGGTTGTACATAGTACCCTTCCCTGTAATAATCCCAGTTTGGTCTAGATGTATGAGTGTTTGAATAACTCACATCAATATGCTGAGCAGAATATTGCAAATGTTTTGGCAATGTCTTATTTTGGGTCTGCCTTCCACCCGTGCATCATTTTTGTCCGGGTGGATAAATAGGGCGCTAGGGTTTTTGATTAATTTTTTGGCCAGGAATGCCTACCTTGCATCTCATTGGTGTAAGAAGGTTTCACACATCCGAAAAATGACATTAACACCAATATTTTGACGCAAGACGTGTCTAACGTCAAAATTTAAAAAAGGACGTTAACACCGATTTGCGTCAAAATGTAATGCCTGGGTCAGATCTAAAAAATGACGTTAACACCGATTTGCGTCAAAATGTAATGCCTGGGTCAGGGCAGGCATTAAAATGAGGCAAACACACCACTACTTAAGGAGAACACACAGAAGCAACATTACAACCCACAGGAGAAGATGGAGGTGACCATGATCTAGCTTGCTAGATGGTGCAGAGGACAGCAACAACTCCTGCACTCACCACCACAACAACGCTGCCCACAAAGGCAACGCAGAGGGCAAGAGACGGTCTTCAGAACCAGGACAACCCTCCTTGGCCTCAGGGACCTGGACATTATTAGGACCTACAGACTGAACCGGGAAGCCATATACTACACCTGCTGCACCACATTGAGCCTCAAACTGCAGCCAGCCTGCAGACCCCACACAAAATACCACCTATGACAAATCTGCTCGCTGTGCTGCACTTGTTGGCAAGTGGTTCCTTCCAAGCAACAGGTGCACTGGTTGCTGGTGTCTCACAGCCGCCGTTCTCTGCATTCCTGCCAAAGGTGATAGACGCTTTCATCTCCCTGATACCCTGCCACATCAGCTTCCACAACACCCAGCAAAAGCAGCAGGAGAACAAACAGGGGTTCTGTCAAATCCATGGCTTTCCACATGTGCTTGGTGCAATTGACCTCACCCATGTCCGGCTTATACCACCTGCAGCAACAGAGCACTTATACCGGAATCGCAAGCACATGCATTATATTAATGTGCAGGGCATAGTGGACCACTGGGGACTATTCATAAACATTTTGGCAAAGTATCTTGGGAGTGTCCACGACGTCTACATATTCCGGCACAGCAGGATCAATGAACAATTCCAGGATGGTCAATTTGGAAATGGCCTACTTGTGGGTAAGTCAATAAATCTAGCAATGTACACACAACACACCAACCCTGTAGGACACAGAAGACATACACCACTACAATAACATATGGTCAGTGTAACACACATGTGCAGTTGATAACACATTTGCTGCAGTACAGCACAATCAGTGCACCTAACTAATACATACACCCACATGTACGTAATACACCAACAACTTGACAGGCGCACCACGGGAAGGACAGGTGCAGACATGTACCCTTTTGCTAACAGCAGAACTACACAGACCACTACAAGTGCCCTCAGGTCGCCTACTACATACACATCACACCCACTACACCAAACAAAGAATAGCACGACATGTCAATGGCATACACCATCCCCATGTCACGTAACTTCCAAATAGGCACAGATGCCTCAAGTCATGCCGTGCAAATCACTGCCAGAACAAATATCAAACACCACACAACTTGCGCCTATATCAATTGCATCTCATCAACACATACCTAACTTACCTGTAGTGTGCAGAGACATCTGCCTGACGCATTGGCTCACACGCATAGGAATACAAGATCAATGCCCATCACATACCATGTGCCAGATGTGTGAGAAGTGGTACCACACCTACTCTAGTGCAAACTCACATGCAACACTCACTGACTCACAACACCATCATGTCTGTACCAGATACAATAAATGGCCTACAGGGGTCAGAGTCGCTTTCAGACAGTGTGGATCATGGATGTCATAGTGGGACCCAGTAGGAGAAAACAGGAAATCACTCACCTCACATGCACTGTGCCAAGGGACACATTTGCAAAGTAGCTGAGCTCCATCCCATAGCCTGCACTGTGCATGTGTCGACAGTATGAATGCACATTAATGTTTTGGAAGATAGGAGAGATACTGGTAGTTATGTTGATCATCCTGTGACAATGGGACACACACCCTTGGACACCTCATGACTGCCACAAGCATTAGCTACCACTCTGGAACACCAAGGGACCTATGTAATAGCCCACAGTTCCATTGTCATGGCCTGCACTTAATGTACAACTTGGCAGATGACCATTTCATAATGACGTGAAGCCACATTGTAAATTGGCCACCCTCCCATGCTGTATGTAGTGTGGAAGGGGTATGCAAAGTTTATCGATGCAGGTCTGTCATCACAAGATACATAGCTTGATGATGCTGACTCACATGTAGCTGTCACCTACAACCTGAGGAAGTGCCAACAACAAACACCACCCCAGGGGTGCTGTATGCAGGTTACAAAAAGGAAGTAGACTGTGCTATGAACTCAGATGATTGTGGCACCAATGCATGCTGCATACTGCTGCACATACAGAAAAAGCCAATTGGCCATAAAAAAAGCATATGTACAGGGCGGTGTACCGTGCTGCACAGATACATCCACCTCTACAAGGCAGCTAGCCAAGTACCCTGGTACAGGGTAGGTAGTGTCAGTGCATGGCTGCACATGAGAAACTGGCGCAGGGGACAACAATGGCTTGCAAAGAAACATGTCACACATGGGGCATTCTTTCATAGTCGAAATGTTGCAGGCAGCCAATTTTGGAGACATGTTGTGCATTCTCACTTACCAATTTCAAAGGTCCTAAGTGTCACACATCATCTGCAATGACACATGTCAAAAGGGATGGGATGTCCAGGCTCTGTAGTGCTACCATGTTGCCACCACATCTGACCCCATTGTGTTGTAAGGATGTGTCATGTCCCCTCTAGTGATAGCACACTGATACAAAGTTGCACTACACAACGCATAGTACATACATAATGACCATCAGTGTGGAATCCAAATCATATGTTCAAGGTCCTTGAGCCAAAACAAGATTGTCATGTCCAACAAACCTAGTGCTGAGGAAACATTACACAAGGATAGGAGCTCACACCATGCCACAAATACATATGAGCCACAACCAGCTCTAAATATCAACTGGCATGCTACATGACATACCTGCTGCAAGCCCTAACAACAACTTACTCCTTTAATCTTTTGCAGCGGATCAGGGTTATGGCATACAGCCATAGATAATTTCCCAACCCAAACACAGCAGCAGAGCGTGCACATAATGAGGGACATAGTAGGACATGGACTATTGGGGAGAGGACATTTGGCATCCTGAAGTCCAGATTCAGGTGCCTGGATATAAGAGGAGGCAGCCTCCTTTATGCCCCACACTTCATCTGCAAGATAATCTTGACATGTGCCATCCTGCATTACATATGTGTGCAGATGAACGTCTCCTTATATGATCAGGTTGATGACCTGCCTGAGTAAGAGGAGGAGGATGGTAAAGAAAAAATGAGGGGGAATAACACAACACAGCTGCTGCGATATGCCGCAGGCTGCACATTGATGAAAAATTCTTCACTCACAATCACTTAACTCACCTTGTAGATTTTGTCAACAAACACCTCATTTATTCCCAAAATCCGGCTTTGGTGTCTTCAATCTCTAAAACATATACCTCAGGATTGTGAGTCTAACCTCAGAGAACACGTCACAAACGCTAATGTGAAGAGTACTGAAGTAACATCACATATGAAGTGTAAGAGTGAACTGCTGCCATCACACATATCACAAATAGCCTCATGACTTGAATGTGACAACTGAAAGACACAGTTTATGGACCACAACGTATTAATTACATCCATGTTGCCAGCTTGTACAACAATAGCTCATCACACACAACTACAACATGTCCATATAGGAGGTAAACAAGGGGCCCACACATGAGGCAGTGGATGTCAAAATATGGTGAGACTGTAATGTTTGAACAGACCACTACCACACCTAAGTGTGAGAGTTGCAATGGCTGCATGGAGCATGTGTGACAAAGGGGGAACGTCATTGGTGACAATGGTCAACATGATTAGCCCAGACATGACAAGCAATGGGAGAAATGGAGCCTGCACAGTACATCTATGGAAATCACTCCTGCCACTGCCATGGAGCCCAATCTTGTCACAGGGTACACATGACCTCACACTTTGGATGGATATGTCTGTGGAATGCACATCAGAATGGATGAGAACATATGCAGCTAGGGCTGCAGGTCCACCGCTAAAAGGTATTATTACTATGCAAAATGTGATGATTTTCAACTGTCTATTGTGTTCAATACATGAGATGTTTGGAATGTAGGCAGAGTATGTCAATCACAGTATGTACCAAATATGTACACAGGTCAGACATATGTGTAGTCCACATACAATTCATCCATATACTCAAGATCAACATATGGAGACAGTTGTCGGGTTACATTTGCCAGATAGTATTCATCAGCTATCATCAATAATGCCTGAACTGTGTATGTTATAATATGAACCACAGAGGGTAACCCTGCAAAAACCCAAGAGGGGCTGGGTAAAGAATATTGTCAATAGACAACATTGCCCACTCTTGGACCAACTCAAACATAAAAAACACTCAGATATACATGCAGCATCATAAAGTAATAATCAACCAAACTTCCTTTATTTAAATACAAAATTAATTAATATAACTCAGATTCCCCTAAAAGAAGCATAAGAAGGACAGAAAGAGTGTCAAAAGAATGCTCGTGTTCAAAAAATAAAAAGAAAAGAAGATCAATCTCCCAACCAACTGATAAAAACACAAATTTGTAAGAAAGCCTGTTGGTTAAACTTTTTACACATTGAATCTTTTAATACACCTGTAAGAGTAATAAATCCCCATTCAAAGGTCCTTCTTTTATCCTAAACAAACACATCTAGGCTGAAATAACATCGTCAACGTTTTTACCCCCTCTGGCTCATGGGCCAATTCCGGGCTCACATACCGGTCTTCATCAGGACTAAAAAGATAGGGGTCCACTAAAAACAAACCAAACCACAATGATTACTCTAAATATGACCCTACACCAAAGACTATAATGCTGCTGTACAACTCTATATACACATACTCACATTTGCTATACTTTAATTCTTAAGGCCAAAGTCCTCCTCAGTTAAACTTCACAGCGCCTTAAATCTAAAACATGCAAAATATATATATATATATATATATTGCATCAAAAGTTTAGCCGTGCACTCCACCAGGGTGAAAATAATTCTTGAGTTTTATTTGAAACAAAAAAGAACAGAACAACGCGTTTCGACCGGATGGTCTTTGTCAAGTTCTTGGACCAGAGTGGAACAACCACGTTTTGAAGATCGGATAACGGAACTAACACGGACGTGTAGTGTACGCTGATTGGTCCACGTTCTTTGTCAAGCTTGTCGGACCAGAGTGGAACAACCATTGCTTTCTCCACACCTGTTCAACATTTAGAAAGTTATAAAAGTGCAGACTTTTTGCGGCCGCGCTAACCGAAGATGCTGTAAAGGAGGATAAGTAGAAAGGAATTAAATGTAAAAGGTAGTGTGGATTTCTAATGAATAGGTTGAGAATGGAATATATTTTTTGTTAAGTAATTTGTATTTTGTCTCTAGGAGAAGATTAGCAATTAAGTAACTGTATTTAGCTACTGGGGCTATAGATATCCTGACTTACATTCTTGTAAGATGATATTGAGACTGTAGCTTAAGATGGGCTAGTTGCTACATTTGGTAGTTTTTAATGGATTTTAGTTGTTTGTTTAAGGATTGCTTCTGAAGAGTTGGTGATAGTATGAAGAAAGAATATCCCTAGCTGTTTAGGGTAAGAGATTTGGTAGGGTAAAAATATTCTGATAGAAACAAAAAGATTGTCTGTTAGATAGGTATATATATATATATATATATATTTTGTATGTTTTAGATTTAAGGCGGTGTGAAGTTTAACTGAGGAGGACTGTGGCCTTAAGAATTGAAGTATAGCAAATGTGAGTATGTTTATATAGAGTTGTACAGCAGCATTATGATCTTTGGTGTAGGGTTATATTTAGAGTAATCATTGTTGCTTTGTTTGTTTTTAGTGGTACCCAATCTTTTTAGTCCTGATGAAGACCAGTATGTGAGCCCGGAATAGGCCCGTGAGCCAGAGGGGGTTGAAACGTCGACGATGTTATTTGAGCCTGGATGTGTTTGTTTAGGATAAAAGAAGGACCTCTGAATGGGGATTTACTACTCTTAGAAGTGTATTAAAAGATTCAGGGGGTTATTACAACTTTGGAGGAGGTGTTAATCCGTCCCAAACGTGACGGTAAAGTGACGGATATACCACCAGCCGTATTACGAGTTCCATTTTACCCCCGAATTAAACCCCAAGAAAAGTTTCACATTTAAACAAGGGGCATTTGCCCCACGGGAACAATCATTATACATGTTATGCACTCACATCCACATGCATCACGGGGAAGAGTATAACAACCCCAAGGCATAAGATAACCACAAGTACAATGCCAAGTCACTACAAACACAACCCAATTTATACATGACCACACATCATTTATGGGCAAATCCAACAAATAATCAGCTTATACCATAGTATCCAGAGAGATACAAATCTCATTTGGTCTCAAACACACTCACTATATAATAGTCATATATCGTATCAATTTAAACAAGCATTGATAATAAACTAGATCGCATCATCATATTGGTCCTACCGATCTCATGTAATAACTGCACTATACCCCACATGCAATGAAATCACTAGCCTTTAACCATTAGATAGACTAGCTGTCTGTCTGGCTGTCTCTTTGTACTCATTGAGACCTTGTGAGACAGAATCAAACAGATGAATCCATTTGCATTCTCGTAAATTCAATATACTGCTCATATTGCCCCCTCGTTGGTTAAGCGTGACCTTATCAATTACTCCCCATCTTAAATAATCTACTGAATGGTTCAATGCTGTAAAATGTTCAACCAAAGGAGCACCTGGTGTCTTACATCTGTACAATGTTGGAGAATCCGTACCTTATTTTTTTGTTTATTTTGACCAACATATATCAAATCGCAAGGACATTTGATTACATAAACAACATTCATACTGTTACAATTTGTATGTTCTTTCAGTTGTACATTTACATGATTGTGCTTAAATGCTTTCATCTCCATACATTGGGTATAGACTTTACAAGACCCACATTTAAAATGGCCCACAATTTTCGGTAAACAAAACATTGTTAACAAAGAGGGATTAGGAGGGTCTGCTAACAAAGAGTTAAACACCCAATCTTTAATGTTCTTGCCTCTTTTAAATGCAAACATAGGAAGATCCTGTATCTCAAGTTCGTCTGCAATCAGATTCCAATGTTTATTGATAATCTTTTTAACTTCAGTACTTCTAGTACAATACGTTGTAACACATATCAACCTATTGTTATCATTGTCTGTATGTACCTTAGGTTCTAGTAAGATGTCCCTATGACAGAACCAGGCTCTCTTCCGTGACTTCTTTACTATACATTTAGGATAACAACGTGCTATCAAGCGATTAGACAAGTCTTTAGATTCTTCAAAATAATCCTGTTTACTGAAACAATTCCTTCTCACGCGAATTGACTTGTTTGTCAAGCTTGTCGGACCAGAGTGGAACAACCATTGCTTTCTCCACACCTGTTCAACATTTAGAAAGTTATAAAAGTGCAGACTTTTTGCGGCCGCGCTAACCGAAGATGCTGTAAAGGAGGATAAGTAGAAAGGAATTAAATGTAAAAGGTAGTGTGGATTTCTAATGAATAGGTTGAGAATGGAATATATTTTTTGTTAAGTAATTTGTATTTTGTCTCTAGGAGAAGATTAGCAATTAAGTAACTGTATTTAGCTACTGGGGCTATAGATATCCTGACTTACATTCTTGTAAGAAGATATTGAGACTGTAGCTTAAGATGGGCTAGTTGCTACATTTGGTAGTTTTTAATGGATTTTAGTTGTTTGTTTAAGGATTGCTTCTGAAGAGTTGGTGATAGTATGAAGAAAGAATATCCCTAGCTGTTTAGGGTAAGAGATTTGGTAGGGTAAAAATATACTGATAGAAACAAAAAGATTGTCTGTTAGATAGGTATATATATATATATATATATATATATATATATATATATATATATATATATTTTGTATGTTTTAGATTTAAGGCGGTGTGAAGTTTAACTGAGGAGGACTGTGGCCTTAAGAATTGAAGTATAGCAAATGTGAGTATGTTTATATAGAGTTGTACAGCAGCATTATGATCTTTGGTGTAGGGTCATATTTAGAGTAATCATTGTTGCTTTGTTTGTTTTTAGTGGTACCCAATCTTTTTAGTCCTGATGAAGACCAGTATGTGAGCCCGGAATAGGCCCGTGAGCCAGAGGGGGTTGAAACGTCGACGATGTTATTTGAGCCTGGATGTGTTTGTTTAGGATAAAAGAAGGACCTTTGAATGGGGATTTACTACTCTTAGAAGTGTATTAAAAGATTCAGGGGTTATTACAACTTTGGAGGAGGTGTTAATCCGTCCCAAAAGTGACGGTAAAGTGACAGATATACCACCAGCCGTATTACGAGTTCCATAGGATATAATAGACTCGTAAAACGGCTGGTGGTATATCCGTCACTTTACCGTCACTTTTGGGACGGATTAACACCTCCTCCAAAGTTATAATAACCCCCTCAATGTGAAAAAAGATTAACCAACAGGCTTTCTTACAAATTTGTGTTTTTATCAGTTAGTTGGGAGATTGATCTTCTTTTCTTTTTCTTTTTTGAACACGAGCACTTACTTTTGACACTCTTTCTGTCCTGCTTATTTTTCTGATAGGGGGATCTGAGTTATATTATTTAATTTTGTATGTAAATAAAGGAAGTTTGGTTGATTATTACTTTATGATGCTGCATGTATATATGAGTGTTTTTTATGAACTGTGAATGTTGTCTGAAATGTGATGCTCTGTAAGACAACTACACACGGCACAGATGTTAACACAATTCACAGTCACATACCTTGACTCTTGCATAGTACTGACTGGCTTACATATGTGGATACACTGTTGTCACACATACATACATATGCATGATGTGTATACATTTGCATGCTGTTGATTCTGTAACACACACATTGGTGTAACAGACCAATCACACCCAAATCACATTGTTCCATGGACTACCCTATGTGGCCATACACAAAATGCCATACTGCAGCCCAGCCCATTCAATTTGTATGTTGATACAGGGTGTATCCATTGACAATGGACAAAATCACGCAACCAGGAATAGAGTAAAATAAAGTGATGCAAATGCGTTGAAAACATCTGCAAACGCAAAGTATATGACCCATGGGCCCTCAGCGCGATTTTCACCTTCTCACTCATCGCAATGCTGAGTTACTGTTAAATCGCTGCATAGAGGTAATGTGTCAATATAAAAAGACACACGTAAGTCATGCATCAGAAATACTCATGCAAATATCAGATGCGTCAAAAAAATACATGCATTACAGAAAACGTGATGCAAGGGGGCAGGAAGTGATGTAATAGGCTATCCTGTTTACAGGCATGGTACAGTGGGTGTACTTTCACTTTCTCTTTACAGTCTGTGCCTCTTTTGACTGTGGTTGTGTCTTGGAGTTTGTGGTGTCTTGATGCTCTGTTTTGCATCTTGTGGTGTCCCTCACGTTGTGTTTTCTGTTGTATTTGATTACTATTTGTCCCAGGGTCTGTGAATTTGTGTTTTTTTCCCTTGTACCTGTGCTGTGGGGTGTCTGTCTGGTTTAGTTGTATACCTGGGTTAGTTGGGATTGTTATTTTTTGGGTGTGAAGTTTCCTTTACTTACTTCTGTTTATTACTACTTTATTTCTCATTTTCAACCTGTACCCCAGTGCAATGTCTGGTAGGGGGAGGCATACCAGAATGTGGGAGAATGAGCTGGGAGGCTTTGTGTGGCTGGTAGCCCACCACCTCCCATTAATGTTGGCGATGGGGTGCCGCGTGATACAGGGCTACCGGACAGAGGTGAGGCGGCTGCGGTGGAGCAAGGTGCTCCACCACCTGAAGAGGGTGTACCACAGCAGCCGCAATGACCACCAGCTCAAGCATCGCTGGGCTGATCTTGTGGGCAGGGAGCAGGATCTTCTGGACCATCTTGGTATGGTGATCAGAGGCCCTGTTGGTGAGTCTCCCATTGGCAAACTATTTACTGTTCACCACACTTGAATGACAGTAGCAGATGTGTTGATGTGCAGCATGCAATGCTTTTGGACAGGTTGCATGCAACCAGAATGAAGTGTCACTGTGCCAGTATAGACATGGGGTTCACATCTCCCACAATTCTACCAATGCAAGTCAGATGTTAGGTGTGTCATGCACAACCATCACTAAGTCACACATTTCAGGGGCCATGGCAACATCTGTGCCCCAGCATTGTGTCATGTATGATAGGCCAAGACAATGCCAATATACCATATGTAACTGGATTGTGAATACAAAGTAGGCCAATCCATGTATGGCGCAACATTGTCCGATTTTCACATACATTATTCCTGCCATTATGTTTACAAAGGGGGCAAACCTGCATTAGGGGCACTGGCAATGGGGCATTTGATACCATCAGCCAACTGTGACACATCAGTCATGGATTACTCAATGCATGAAAAGTGCAGACTATAAATTGAGCCGCTTGTCCTCCACAAAGTGCCTCTGTGTGCCTTGCAGGACAAGCCAGAATACCTGAGTCAGTTGTCTTGGGTAGTGTCATGTATCTGTCACTAAACTCCCCCTCATTTCATGGAGTTCCATCTTCTACAGATTGCCCACATATGGTTGTTGCAGGGCGTAGCACTACATGAGCCTCAGACCCAGTGTAAGAGTGCAGATGCGTGACTCTCACTTACCTGAGTGTCAGTCGCATTGTGAGTTTGCAGTTGTGTGTCTGTTGCAATGTCCACAACCTGGATAATTATCTCACTCCTCTGAAATAGTACACACTGTAATATGTTGTCCACTAGTAGTGACAGTGATATGGTACTAACCATGGTTTTCCATCTATTAGACTTTTTAATCCTTGCTGTGGTCTCCCTTAACGTTTTGCCTCTGTTCCCCAGGTTCTTGATGTGTGCTGGACTCTAATGTTGCTGTTTTTGTTACTCTGGGCACTTTACCACTGCTAACCAGTGCTAAAGTGCAAGTGCTACTTTACCAAATATGTATGTAATTGGCTTATCAATGATTGGCATATTTGATTTACTAGTAAGTCCCTAGTAAAGTGCACTAGAGGTGCCAGGGCCTGTAAATCAAATGCTACTAGTGGGCCTGCAGCACTGGTTGAGCCACCCACACAAGTAGCTCTGTAATCATGTCTCAGGCCTGCCACTGCAGTGTCTGTGTGTGCAGTTTTTACTGTAAATTTGACTTGGCAAGTGTACCCACTTGCCAGGCCTAAACCTTACCTTTTCTTACATGTAAGACACCCCTGGGTAGGCCCTAGGTAGGCCAAAGGGCAGGGCACAGAGTATGGTTAAGGTAGGACATATAGGCCGTCATTACAACATTGGCGGTAAATCCCGCTTACTGCAGTGCAGAAGACCGCCAACACACCGCTGCCGCGGCGGAAATCCGCTACAGCTATTACGACCCACAGGCCGGAATCCGCCAAAATCCAGACACCCACACAAGTCCGCCACACCAAAGGTCAGTGATAAATTGGCGATACCAAAACCTCCACTGTCACGCCCACAGGAATACACCCACACTATAATGAACCACGAATCCACGCGACGGTCTTTCAACCGCAGTATTCCATTGGCGGTACACACCTCCGAGCTCAAAATACACACACACATTTACAAAACACAACCACATTGGACAATTCGAAATACACACACCTGATACACATACACACAACACTCCCACACACCCAATACAATATAAAACACAGACCCACATCACCCACAAACCCCTACGACAAAAATTGAGAATGAAGCACAGAGAGAGACACCACCATCAACAAACTAGCATCCACAGGCACACAACACCATCACTCACACAATATCCACACACCTCACACAACACACACAAACACATCCCCTCACACATCACAACACACACCACCTCAAACATCACTCACACCACACCATGGCACCGCAAAGACACCCCAGGTTCTCTGAGGAGGAGCTCAGGGTTATGGTGGAGGAAATCGTCCGGGTAGAGCCACAGCTATTCGGATCACTGGTGCAGCACACCTCCATAGCTAGGAAGATGGAGCTATGGCGCAGAATCGTAGACAGGGTCAACGCAGTGGGACAGCATCCAAGAACATGGGATGACATCAGGAAGAGGTGGAATGACCTACGGGGGAAGGTGCGTTCTGTGGTCTCAAGACACCAGATTGCAGTTCAGAGGACTGGTGGCGGACCCCCACCTCCTCCCCTACAACTAACAACATGGGGGGAGCAGGTCTTGGCTATACTGCATCCTGAGGGCCTCGCAGGAGTAGCAGGAGGAATGGACTCTGGTAAGTCAAATCTTAACTATTACATACCGCACCCTACCTCAATGCTATCACATACCCATCCTCACCCCCATCACTCCAACACCTCACAAATGTCACACTAACACAACCCGCACATCCCAATACCAAGCCCTGCATGCAACACCAAAGCATGGACACCCATCACCAAAGCATGTCCACTGCAGATACCCACACAGATCCCAAAACCATATATCACACAAGGTCCTAGACAAGAATGTAAGCACTGGGGTACATGGTCAGCCACCCATTGCACACAATGGCACACACAGATGCAACAATCATGCCTTTACACCCCTGCAGGACCCCTACCCAACATCACCGGACAGGAGGTTCCAGACATGTCCACACCCCCCACAGAAGAGGCCCACAGTGATGACAGCAGCTCTATCCAACTGGATCTAGATGACCAGCCCGGCCAATCTGGGTCCTCAGGAAAGTCGGTTCCCCACACACTGGCACATGCCACCACAGAGCCTCCCCCCTCAGGAAACACCAGCACAGCACCCACCCAGCGGGCCCATACCTCTGTCCCCAGGACGCGTCAAGCAGAAGTGTGTTCACCACTACAGGGCACCCAGGCAAACCCACCAACCCAAGAACATCAGGGACCTGGGAGCAGTGGCAGTGGGCACACAGTTCAGGGGACAGAGGAACAGGAAAACCGGGGAACTGGGAGGACTGCTGTGCGACAGGGGGAGGACAGGCCCAGGGAACCCACTCTCCACGAGGCCCTCTCCAACATCATGGGAGCGTACCATCAATCCCAGGAGACGATGGGACCAGTACTGGCCAAGTTTCCGGAGATCCAGCAGCTGCAGGAGGAACAGTATTTGGGGATCAGGGAGGAACTCAAGTCCATCAACACCACCCTGGTCACCATTGTAGGGGTGCTGAAGGTCCTTGTGAACACCAAGAGGGACACTGTGGCACAACAAGGGGCCCCTGACACTAGCCTGGATGATGAACAGCCCACCACCTCCGCTGGCGCTAGTGGACAGGAGGCACCGCCACAGGACCACGACACCAGCACCCCACCCCCTGCAGATGGAGAAGCACCCCGCAAACGGTCCCTGAGATCCAGGACAAAGACAGAGAACAATGCCAAGACCCCCGCCAAGAAATGAGACCACCCTGAATGTCATCCTTCTGTCCCACTTCGTCACCCTGTCCATCCTTAAACTGCCCTAACTCCACTTCCTATGCCCCTTTGGCAATGCACCTGTGAGACAAATAACTGGGCTCTGCCATGTACATTCCTCCACCATCACCCCTGACCATTTTACAACCCCCTCCACTATTTTGCACTTAAATAAACACAGTTGAATCACAAAACAATCTGGAGTCAGTCTGTGCTTTCACAAATGTGTATTTGCAATAACTAAGGAAAATAGCAATGTCGATTGTATTGTCAACATACCTATGTCACACAGCTCTAGTCCATGAGGTAATATAGAAGAGGTCACACAGTGGGACCCACATCTGTGAAATAGAAATGCAAAGTGACAAGTCAAGGCCCATACACTGGGTGAAAGTGACAGACATATGATAGGTCTAACAATGGTATGAGATGTAGGAGGCAGTGATGACTTCTTACCTGTGTCTCACTGGAAGTATTGCTGGATAACTTTGTTTCCGTTGTCGATATCCTCTTCTTCTGCCTCCTCTTCTTCACTGTCCACAGGCTCCACAGCTGCCACAAGACCTCCTTCTGGACCATCCTCCTGCAGAAAAGGCACCTGTCGTCGCAAAGCCAGGTTGTGCAGCACACAGCAGGCCACAATGATCTGGCACACCTTCTTTGGTGAGTAGTGGAGAGAACCACCTGTCATATGGGGGCACCGGTATCTGGCCTTCAGGAGGCCGAAGGTCCTTTTGATCACTCTCCTAGTTCGCCCATGTGCCTCATTGTAGCGTTCCTCTGCCCTTGTGCAGGGATTTCTCACTGGGGTCAGTAGCCATAACAGGTTGGGGTAACCAGAGTCACCTGCAAATGTCTAGGGACAACTGTTAGACACACACTAACCCTTAGGGACAACCCCAGACACAGACAATCATTCACACGGTATAGGTTCCTTGTCCTCACTTATTAGCCACACACGGTGCCTCTGGAGTTGCCCCATCACATAAGGGATGCTGCTATTCCTCAAAATGTAAGCGTCATGCACTGAGCCTGGAAACTTGGCATTCACATGGGAGATGTATTGGTCAGCCAAACACAACATCTGCACATTCATCGAATGGTAGCTCTTCCTGTTTCTGTACACCTGTTCACTCCTGCGGGGGTACCAATGCCACATGTGTCCCATCAATGGCACCTATGATGTTGGGGATTGTGGCGGGGCGTGGATATGGGGCTTACTAGTACAGAGGCTCAGATCCAGTTTTGGGGGGGGTTTATAAGGCCGAGGCCAGGGTTTTATTAGATAATAAAAAAAAAATAGACATCCAAAAAAACTTAAAGTCTTGCAACTGCTCTGCTCTTTGTCTTTCTTTTCCCTTGAGGAGTCTCTGGGTGTCGGTCCGATGGTGTCTGTAGGTCCTCAGTGATTCCTTCTGTCTTTCAGGGTCATTCTACTGGCGGTTTTTCCTTGGGCACGTATCCTCGACAGAATCAGAGGACAAGACACGGTAAGTGGGACGGTAAGTATTATTTCTGTCTTTTATTACCAGAAGGGAGGGTTGTGAGGGAAAAGCTGATAGGGGTTGGTGTAGGTAGGGGGGAAGGGGTTTTGTGGTGGTTGACTATTGGGACGGTGCCAGGGTAGTGCCAGGCAATGGATGGGCAGTGTGACTTCCCCAGTTCCCCCTCAAAAACCACCCGTTCTCCTTCTACCCTCCCCGGTTCCTTCTCCCTCCTTTTTCCTCCCTCCTGCCCCTTTAATGTAGTTGGCCCTGAAAAATCCCCGTACCTTGTTAAGCCACGATCCTCCTGGATCGTGGCGGGATTCCTCGTCTTTCTGCAGTGCTTCTCCCTCCTCCAGGTATCTGCGGGGGTGCTGCTCCTTTCGTCTTGATTCTGCTGCCGTCGAGAGTCCTTCCTCCTTTCCGTGAATCCTTTCGCCCTCTCCTCCCGTCTTTGCCGTGACGTCCTTTTTAACCTGGGTTTCGGTGTTTTCCTTGCCGATAACCCGGAAGTCCGGCCTCTCCACGAGACGCGGCTCCGATGCGTCTCCATGACAACGCGTCATGGAGACGGAAGAAAGACTCCTCCGCTGCCGCTGTTGTAGGTCTGGATGCGCGGTGTCGGACACCCGCCTACACACCCCATCCCATGAACGGGACTGGTAGAGGCCCGTAGAATCCGGACAACGGGAGAGAAAGTCGGCGGGACACAGGCTGGACCCAGGGATGTGACGGATCTGAAAGGTAAAGGGCTGGAGTTCAAGGAACCAGCGCAACACCCGGGAATTGGTATCTTTATGGGAGGCCAACCACGTTAGCTGGGCATGATCAGTATAAAGTATGAAAGGACGACCCAAGAGATAATACCAGAGACATTCAACTGCCCATTTTATGGCAAGACATTCCTTTTCGATAGTTGGATATTGGGTTTCTCGAGGCAGTAGCTTGCGACTGACATAAACAATGGGGTGATCATACCCCAGGTCGTCAGGATGGGCTAGGACGGCGCCTAGTCCGACGTTGGAAGCATCCGTAAACAGATGAAAAGGTCTAGAAAAATCGGGACACCGCAGTACGGGTTCGGTTGAAAGGGCCTCTTTAAGCAATGTGAAGCTTTTTAGCTGGGTGGGAGAAAAAGAGAGTAAGTTCGTAGGATATTGTTTCTTTAGTAGGTCAGTGAGGGAGGCTGTCATGGTTGAGTATTGTGGGATGAACCTACGATAATACCCGACCAACCCCAGGAAGGACCGGAGTTCTTTCTTTGTTTTGGGGAGTGGTATCTGTCTAATGGTCTCTACTTTGTCTTTTTGAGTACGTAGAACTCCCATACCAATGACATAACCTAAATAGGCGATTTGGGTTTGCCCTAGGGTGCATTTTGAGGGATTGGCGGTGAGTCCGGCTTCTGCCAAGGCGGAGAACACTTTGTCTAAATGATAGAGGTGTTCTGTCCAGGTTGAGCTAAAGATGACAATGTCATCAAGGTAAGCGGCGGTATATTCCTGGAAGGGACGTAAAAGCCGGTCCATTCATCGCTGGAATGTGGCCGGAGCACCGTGAAGGCCAAAGGGAAGGACTGTAAAGTGATATAAACCCGATGGGGTGGTAAACGCTGTCTTTTCTCTGTCTTGTGGGGCTAAGGGAATCTGCCAGTATCCTTTCGTAAGATCAATAGTGGACATGTAACGGGCCTGTCCGATTTTCTCTAGTACTTCATCTACTCGGGGAATAGGATAAGTATCGAAAAGAGATATCTCGTTTAGTTTCCTGAAATCTATACAAAACCGGACCGAGCCATCGGGCTTTGGGACCAAAACACCCGGGGAACACCACGGACTGCTGGACGGTTCGATGACTTTTAGGGACAGCATCTTTGCTATCTCTTCCTCTATCAGAATCTTTCTTGCTTCTGGAATTCGGTAGGGACGTAGGCGTACAGTACGTCCTTCAGGGGTTCTAATATGGTGTTGAACTAGAGTAGTGCACCCAGGTAGGTCTGAAAAGAAACCAGAATGTTTTCGGATTAATGTACCAAGTTGATTTTTCTCTGTATTAGTTAAGGAGTCATTGATATGAGGGTGTTTTTGTTTTTCTGGCTGTAAAGTGGGATAGAGTTCCAACCCTAGGGGGTTGGTTGTGGTTATCATGCATCCCGTAGCAGGACGGTCGTTCTCGTCCGCCGGTGTTTCCCATTTCTTTAGCAAATTTATATGGTAGATCTGGGTCCGTTTAGGGTTATTATTTGTTTCGATCAGGTAAGTAACGGGGGTAACTGCTTTTATTACGCGGTATGGCCCCTGCCATTTTGCTAGAAACTTATGGTCGGAGGTGGGTCGCTTGACCAATACCTGGTCATTGGGGTGAAGAACCCTCAATTTAGTACCCTGATCATAGACAGCCTTTTGGTTTTGTTGAGCTAATTCTAAGTGTTGTCTCACGTCTTCCCAGACCGTCTGGAGATGGGCCTTTAGGTTATGAATATAATCTAAAAGGGGTCTCTCCTCATCATTCTCCTCCTCCCATAATTCTGCCGCCATGTCTAGCAAGTTGCGAGGCTGTCTTCCGAATACCACTTCGAACGGACTATGCCTAGTAGATGATTGTTCATGTGTTCTGATTGCATACAGGACCAGTGGTAGTTTTTGATCCCAATCTTTACCTGAGTCATTAACTATTTTACGCAAAAGGGTCTTAATGGTGCGGTTATATCGTTCCACTAAACCATCAGTTTGTGGATGATATACCGATGTCTTTATCTGGGTGATTCCTAGGACCTTACATATCTGTTTCATGAGCCCAGAAACAAATGGGGTCCCCTGGTCGGTAAGGATTTCTTCAGGAAAACCAACCCTCGAGAAAAATGATATCATGGCTTGTGCAACTGTCTTGGTGGTAGTACTGGTAAGGGAAATGGCCTCCGGATATCTGCTAGCGTAATCAGCTATCACGAGAATATGGGTATGGCCCTTGGAAGACGGTAAAAGAGGTCCGACTAAATCCATACCTATTCTTTTGAATGGGGTGTCTATAATTGGTAACGGATATAACGGAGCTCTTCTGGTGATTCCTGGATCTACCAGTTGGCATTTAGGACATTGCGTACAGTATCTTCGAATTTGGGCATATACTCCGGGCCAGTAAAAACGTCTCAACAAGTACTCCTCTGTCTTTTCCCGACCGCAATGACCTCCTCCCGGTTGGTTATAAGCGAGGAATAATACCTGAGTCCGGTAGGGTTCAGGGACTACTAGTTGTCGTTTCTCCCCATTTACAGTCCTAGATACTCAATATAGTAAGTCCTTATGTACAATAAAATGAGGGCCTACCTCACCGTCAGAGTCGGTTTTGGCATTTCTCCATGCATGCGTGAGGGTGGGGTCTTCGCGTTGGCTTGTCCTAAACGATGTTGGGGCGCTGGTTATAGTGGCTACTATCTTCTCCCCTTCCAACTGTTCCGGACAAGAAACATACTTCTGTTTTTCAACCCTTTTCTCCCTCCTAGTTAGTCTTTTCCGTTCGGGGACGCTATCAATAGGGGTATTCCGAAACGGGGCTACTCCCCACCAGTCAGCGATAGGGTCGGGTTTTGGAGTTTGGTCTAGAATGTCAGTAAATCTCGGATAGTCAGTTCCAAGAATACATTCTTCGATCAGGTTGTCCATGATTCCCATGGCGAGAAAATCATGATTATCGTTCCACTCTAGTTCTACTACTTCAAGGGGGTATTGAGCTCGATCCCCATGGATGCAACAGATTGTAACCCAGTTTTCTGCCTTAGACTCTACTGACTTGAGTATATCTCGACGTATCACTGATTGACTACATCCAGAGTCAATCAATGTCATGACCATTTGTCCATTAATTCGTAGGGGTTGTTTAAAGGATATATCACCTGCCCCAATGCACAAGACTCTCCCTCTAGTAACCCCTATCTCCATAGGTTCTATTCCCTCACGCTTCTTGGGACAGATTCTGGCTATGTGGCCCCACTCCCCACAATTGAAACATTGAGGTTGTTGCATGGGGCTTCTCTCTGCTCCCCGAGAGTACGAGCTTGGCTCCTCTGGGTTTCGTCGTGGTATATATTGAGGAGGAGTTGTCGGGGGCTTGCCTAGGGGTCTGGAAGGTTGGCCTTTTACATCTACGGACCGATGATAGGCGCAGGCCAGATCAACTGCTAGTTCGGTGTCGATCTTAGGATGTTGTCTGATCCAGTTCTGGGTGTTCAAGGGTAAGGAGTCTAGATATTGTTCTAGAATAACGGCCTTGATCACATCTTCTCGTTCAGTCCCTAAGGGTGCCAGCCACTTCAGGCCTAGGTCTTTTACGCGGTAGTAATATGTACGTGGATCCTCCTGCGGTCCCCATTTTACTTTACGGAACTTGGTTCGATAATACTCAGTATCGTGTCCCACTCGCTCTAATATACTCTTCTTAATTTCGGAATAGGGAGTGGTCCCTCCTGGATTGGCGGCCTGATAAGCTGACTGGAGAGTACCGGTTAAGAGAGGAGCTATATATTGGCCCCATCGATTTTCCGGCCATTGAGCAGATGAGGCGACCCTTTCAAAGTTCGTAAAAAAGGCGTCGGGATCCTCTCCCTCTTGATACTTCTGTAACACCGAACTTGGCACAATAGGATGTACCTTACTGGCAGCAATCGTATCAGTCAGCTTTTGCATAGCGGTCTAACTGATTATTGGCCATTATAGTGGCCTGACTTTTCAGTGCGGCTTGAAGAGCCTCTCTATCTTCTTTGGCCTCCCTTTGTTGTGCCTCCCAGACAAGTTGGCGATGGCATTGACCCTCTGCCAATTGCTTTATCATGTCCTCAAGGGTGGGTTTCTCTTCCATGATTGTAATACCACTGCACAGGCCCGAGAGGAAGAGAAAAAAAAAAAATTTTTTTTTAGCCCCTCAGTACCCAAAAAGAAAAAAATCCCACTTCTGACACCACTGTGGCGGGGCGTGGATATGGGGCTTACTAGTACAGAGGCTCAGATCCAGTTTTGGGGGGGGGTTTATAAGGCCGAGGCCAGGGTTTTATTAGATAATTAAAAAAAATAGACATCCAAAAAAACTTAAAGTCTTGCAACTGCTCTGCTCTTTGTCTTTCTTTTCCCTTGAGGAGTCTCTGGGTGTCGGTCCGATGGTGTCTGTAGGTCCTCAGTGATTCCTTCTGTCTTTCAGGGTCGTTCTACTGGCGGTTTTTCCTTGGGCACGTATCCTTGACAGAATCAGAGGACAAGACACGGTAAGTGGGAGGGTTGTGAGGGAAAAGCTGATAGGGGTTGGTGTAGGTAGGGGGGAAGGGGTTTTGTGGTGGTTGACTATTGGGACGGTGCCAGGGTAGTGCCAGGCAATGGATGGGCAGTGTGACTTCCCCAGTTCCCCCTCAAAAACCGCCCGTTCCCCTTCTACCCTCCCCGGTTCCTTCTCCCTCCTTTTTCCTCCCTCCTGCCCCTTTAGTGTAGTTGGCCCTGAAAAATCCCCGTACCTTGTTAAACCACGATCCTCCTGGATCGTGGCGGGATTCCTCGTCTTTCTGCAGTGTTTCTCCCTCCTCCAGGTATCTGCGGGGGTGCTGCTCCTTTCGTCTTGATTCCACTGCCGTCGAGAGTCCTTCCTCCTTTCCGTGACTCCTTTCGCCCTCTCCTCCCGTCTTTGCCGTGGCGTCCTTTTTAACCTGGGTTTCGGCGTTTTCCTTGCCGATAACCCGGAAGTCCGGCCTCTCCCCGAGACGTGGCTCTGATGCGTCTCCATGACAACGCGTCATGGAGACGGAAGAAAGACTCCTCCGCTGCCGCTGTTGTAGGTCTGGAGGCGCGGTGTCGGACACCCGCCTACAGGGATATGTCCCGGGGCATAGAAGTCACCTTTCAATGTGGCCAAATCCTCCACCTGAGGGAAAACGATGTAGCTGCACATGTGTTTCAGCAGGGCAGACAACACTCTGGACAACACGTTTGAGAACATAGGCTGGGACATCCCTGATGCAATGGCCACTGTTGTTTGAAAGGACCCACCTGCCAGGAAATGGAGTACTGACAGGACCTGCACTAGAGGGGGGTTCCTGTGGGATGACGGATAGCTGAAATCAGGTCTGGCTCCAACCGGGCACACAGTTCCTGGATTGTGGCACGATCAAGTCTGTAAGTGATAATGATGTGTCTGTCTTCCATTGTCGACAGGCCCACCAGCGGTCTGTACACCGGAGGATGCTGCCATCTCCTCACCTGCCCCAGCGGACGTGCCCTATGGACGAGAACAGTAAGCACAGAGTCAGCCAACACTGAGGTATTAAAAAAATAATTTATTGCACACATTTGTCAATCCGCAATGTGCCTGTCACTGTGTGTATGCAAGGCCTAGATAGGTGTGACACATTTAAAATTGATGCCATGTGGCCCCCTGAAATGGTGGCTGCCTGACCTGTAATGTGGGACAAGGGGATATGAGGTGACTGCGCTGGTGTTGTACACCGTCGCGGTAGGCGGTCGAAGACTGCGGCGCAATCCTGCATTGGTTAACATTGGACCCTATGGGTCCCAGGAGCCAATGACGATGTACGCCGGCGGTGACGGTACGCACTGCCGCGGACGTGACCGCCATTTTCTCTCTGTTCACTCACTTGATACCTGACCTTCGACAGGAGAGGACCTACACTGCAAGTGCTGCTGTGACCTCAGTCTGGAAGCGAAGATGGCTCATGTGTCTGGGGAAAGGGTCCTAGACAAGAATGTAAGCACTGGGGTACAGGGTCACCCACCCATTGCACACGATGGCACACAAAGATGCAATAATCATGCCTTTACACCCCTGCAGGACCCCTACCCAACGTCACCGGACAGGAGGTTCCAGACATGTCCACCCCCCCCACAGAAGAGGCCCACCGTGATGACAGCAGCTCTGTCTAACTGGATCTAGATGACCAGCCCGGCCCATCTGGGACCTCAGGACAGTCGGTTCCCCACACACTGGCACATGCCACCACAGAGCCTCCCCCCTCAGGAAACACCAGCACAGCACCCACCCAGCGGGCCCATACCTCTGTCCGCAGGACACGTCAAGCAGCAGTGTGTTCACCACTACAGGGAACCCAGGCAAATCCACCAACCCAAGAACATCAGGGACCTGGGGGCAGTGGCAGTGGCAGTGGGCACACAGTTCAGGGTACAGAGGAACAGGAAAACCGGGGAACTGGGAGGACTGCTGTGCGACAAGGGGAGGGCAGGCCCAGGGAACCCACTCTCCACGAGGCCTTCTCCAACATCATGGGAGCGTACCATAATTCCCAGGAGACGATGGGGACGGTACTGGCCAAGTTTCCAGAGACCCAGCGGCTGCAGGAGGAACAGTATTTGGGGATCAGGGAGGAACTCAAGTCCATCAACACCACCCTGGTCACCATTGTAGGGGTGCTAAAGGTCCTTGTGAACACCAGGAGGGACACTGTGGCACAACAAGGGGCCCCTGACACTAGCCTGGATGATGAACAGCCCACCACCTCCGCCGGCACTAGTGGACAGGAGGCACTGCCACAGGACCACGACACCAGCACCCCACCCCCTGCAGATGGAGAACCACCCCGCAAACGGTCCCTGAGATCCAGGACAAAGACAGAGAACAATGCCAAGACCCCCGCCAAGAAATGAGACCACCCTAAATGTCATCCTTCTGTCCCACTTCGTCACCCTGTCCATCCTTAAACTGCCCTAGCTCCACTTCCTATGCCCCTTTGGCAATGCACCTGTGAGACAAATAACTGGACTCTGCCATGTACATTCCTCCACCATCACCCCTGACCATTTTACAACCCCCTCCACTATTTTGCACTTAAATAAACACAGTTGAATCACAAAACAATCCGGAGTCAGTCCGTGCTTTCACAAATGTGTATTTGCAATAACTAAGGAAAATAGCAATGTTGATTGTACTGTCAACATACCTATGTCACACAGCTCTAGTCCATGAGGTAATATAGAAGAGGTCACACAGTGGGACCCACATCTGTGAAATAGAAATGCAAAGTGACAAGTCAAGGCCCATACACTAGGTGAAAGTGACAGACATATGATAGGTCTAACAATTGTATGAGAAGTAGGAGGCAGTGATGCCTTCTTACCTGTGTCTCACTGGAAGTATTGCTGGATAACGTTGTTTCTGTTGTCGATATCCTCTTCTTCTGCTTCCTCTTCTTCACTGTCCACAGGCTCCACAGCTGCCACAAGACCTCCTTCTGGACCATCCTCCTGCAGAAAAGGCACCTGTCATCGCAAAGCCAGGTTGTGCAGAATACAGCAGGCCACGATGATCTGGCACACCTTCTTTGGTGAGTAGTAGAGAGAACCACTTGTTGTATGGAGGCACCGGAATCTGGGCTTCAGGAGGCCGAAGGTCCTTTCGATCACTCTCCTAGTTTGCCCATGTGTCTCATTGTAGCGTTCCTCTGCCCTTGTCCTGGGATTTCTCACTGGGGTCAGTAGCCACGACAGGTTGGGGTAACCAGAGTCACCTGCAAATGTCGAGGGACAACTGTTAGACACACACTAACCCTTAGGGACAACCCCAGACCCAGACAATCATTCACACGGTATAGGGTCCTTGTCCTCACCTATTAGGCACCCACGGTGCCTCTGGAGTTACCCCATCATATAAGGGATACTGCTATTCCTCAAAATGTAAGCGTCATGCACTGTGCCTGGAAACTTGGCATTCACATGGGAGATGTATTGGTCAGCCAAACACACAATCTGCACATTCATCGAATGGTAGCTCTTCCTGTTTCTGTACACCTGTTCACTCCTGCGGGGGTACCAATGCCACATGTGTCCCATCAATGGCACCTATGATGTTGGGGATATGTCCCAGGGCATAAAAGTCACCTTTCACTGTGGGCAAATCCTCCACCTGAGGGAAACGATGTAGCTGCGCATGTGTTTCAGCAGGGCAGACAACACTCTGGACAACACGTTTGAGAACATAGGCTGGGACATCCCTGATGCAATGGCCACTGTTGTTTGAAAAGACCCACTTGCCAGGAAATGGAGTACTGACAGGACCTGCACTAGAGGGGGGATTCCTGTGGGATGGCGGATAGCTGAAATCAGGTCTGGCTCCAACCGGGCACACAGTTCCTGGATTGTGGCACGATCAAGTCTGTAAGTGATAATGATGTGTCTGTCTTCCATTGTCGACAGGTCCACCAGCGGTCTGTACACCGGAGGATGCCGCCATCTCCTCAACTGCCCCAGCGAACGTGCCCTATGGATGAGAACAGCGAGCACAGAGGATTCCCCTGAGTGGATCAGTTTTGTGCAGTTCTTCCAACCATGCCCATGTTCTGTCTGGAGAATCAAAGAAGTGGGCTTTACCCTGGGAGAGCACTATGAGATGGGCCTGAAACAACAACATGTACTAAAGATCCAGGACTCGAAGTTTGGGTTTCACTTCCGTGTAGGATTTAAATTGTGTTTGCAGTCTCCTCATATTATGTGGGTAGATGGAGATAGCAGTATTCTCAAAGGCCATGCGGCCAGCGGCCCTGGCTGACTGGACAATGCAATCCCAATCTATGGTGAAGTTACATTTTAGATAGTAATTCTGAAAATGCCACTTTTAGAAAGTTGCTTTAACCAACTGGTGCCTCCTGCCTGTCTCTGAAAACATGTCTGGGTGGGTGACAGCTGGGCAGTCCCTCCAGACAGCCACTCACAAATAGAGCTTAGGAGTGACTGATGGTCCATCCACAGCTTGAAGGGCCATCCTTGGAAGGATGGGAGGGAGGAGCTGACACTTCCACCTGAATGGGCTGTTTCCTGATTCCACTCAAAGGGCTGAATAAATCCCTGTAGTGAGTCTGGAGCAAGATCAGGAAGGAGATGGACTCTGTAAACATCAAAAGCCTCCCTTTGAAGTCCCCCACCCACTTTAAAGGCATCACTGGGTATAAGAACTGGACCTTAGACACCACCACCTCAGTACACATCTGGACCTGAGGAAGGACTGCTGAGCTGCTGAAAGGACTGCCACTATGCTGGATTCTCCTGGACTCCTGCTCTGCTGTGCTGACCTTCTGCCCTACCTGCCTGGGAGTGAGAAAGATTGGACCTGAATCTCTCAAACCCAGAACCAAAGTGACTTCGAGGTCTTGCTGGCTTGCCTCTTGTACTTCCGAATCCTCAGGGACACAAAAGACTTCCAAGTCTCCTGCTACAGCTCCTAGACCCAAGCTGTCTTCAAACAGCTCCTGGCCCCCAAGAGGTGCCCCTCCAGCCTGGGGCCCTTGAAAGTGGTTTTATGGCTCCTGAAATCAAGCTTTTGGGCTCTTTGCGACTGTTTATGGACCCGCTTGCACCAGAACTGCACCGCTCTCCTGAAGAATCAACACAAGCCGTTGCAAGTTTGTCTCTTGGCACAGCAAACATTGCAGCTCGAGATGGCGGGGCTCCAGTTTGCCCATCCATGATGCCTGGCTACTGCCAGCGACTCTGTCCTTGCACCCGGCAAACTTCTCCTCTGCAAACAGGACTCTTGGCTCAATTCTGAGAAGGTAAAACTTCAGCTAGACTTGCCTGGGACTGTATCCAACCCATGGTCCATCATGGGCAGCCAGAACATTTGGATTTTACCTAGAAAGCGACCAGATGGCTTCGGTTTGGGCCTTATGCTTTTAGGCACTACATTTCAGTTTATTCTTTAAAAAATCATATCTCAACTTCTACTTATTGAATGTTTGGTGTTTTGGTCTTGTTGTGATCATTAAATTAAGAGATATGTTTCTAACTAGGTGTGGTATTCTTACTGTTTGAAGTGTTGCACAAATACTTTGAATATTGCCTCTAAAGTTAAGCATGACTACTCTGTGCCAAGCTACCAGGGGGTGAGCACAGGTTAACTTTTATTGTCTATCTGACTTACCCTGGCCAGGACCTCTTATGGCTGCAACGCTTCCAAGTGTTGTGCAGTGCAAGGAGCATCATCTGCGAGCTTTACACTCCCTCTTTGGTACAGTATCTACGTGGCTGGCTGCCAGGAATAAGCAGGATTCCCTTGGGGTTGCAGGAGTAAATAAGGACATGTCTACTCTGTTATCTTACTTGGTCACACCCCCCTGGTCAGGATGTTTTTGAGTGATCAGCCAGGGCATGGATTTGAACCTTAACTCTCTCTTTCTGTCTGAGATCAAGAAAAGCCAACATGCTGATATAGTCCAAATATAACTACAAAATCCTTGGATGCAGATGGATCTGAGTACTGGCACTATAGATCTGCACCATTTTGTGCCCCAGATTTATGGTATATCCAAGTCTGGCAACATTCAAGAACAAAATGTAGACTAGCCAAAAAGGCCATGGTTCCACCAGGACTCCAACTCGCCAAAAAACATGGCCCCATTGAGTGCAGATTTATCTCTGCATTATCTTAAGTATCTATAACTTGTGCTCTAAGGTAACTTCAAACTGGGGTGAAGTGGTTAGCAAAAGAATGATGGATTAAAACCAGATATGTGACTGGGGGTGAATGTTGAATTTGTTCTGCATTCCATCCATCATCTGTTCTTTTTGCTTTTGTTGCCTAAAGTAACCAAATATCACACTCCCACCATACACAGTGTGGTCATCAATGTTGCCATTTCAGATGTTGCAGTGATGTTATAAGTAATGTCACAGAACATTTCATGAGCAATGTAGAATGGGAGGTTCTTAGCAGTGCATGGTGAGGGTGTGAGTTATAGTTACTTTGGAGCTCGTGGTGACGTTTCTTGAGATAGTTATAACCGGTGAATTTCAGTGTTTTTGTTTGTGTAAAAAGGCATGTTTAACTGATATTTTCACCTAACTACTACATCCCTTTAACCTTTTGTATTTTAAATTGAAATTCAGTTTTTTATGTAAAGCCAAACCTTATTACAGTTCCTTACTATAACATCACTTTAACCTTTGGTTTAATGTAAGGTAAGATGCTGATCACCGTGCATGGTGTGGGATTTAGCACAGGGTCTGGCCTGTGGCCAGGCCTAGCAATTAACCCCACCGGGCTGACTATGTGATGTTACATTATTTTATTTTATGTAAGATAGACTTACTAACTTTGTCAAAGGGTCAGAACACCAAATTGTTAAAAGTAAGCTTATTGGCTTTATCGAGAGGTCAGTATATCAACGTAAATAAAGCAGACCTATTGTCTGTGTCAAAAAATCACCAATAGTCATAATCAAATGTAAAGTTAATTAATTCACACATTGCAATGTTTACTATAAGTGATTGTTATTAAAATGTTTTCAATTAAGTTTTATTGAAAAAATCAACATGTTTTTGAGTCTTTCTCTTAACACTTTTCAGGCAAAAAATGCAACCATAAGAACAACCAGATGAGGGCACACTGCTCCAGCCAGCTGAAGAACATGGAGCTACAGCTTGGAGTGCTTTAAAAATATGAGAAGTTCTCCTTGGCTCATGGATGTCTGGGGGACTAGTGCATACTCTGCAGTCCCCACAACAGTAAACAAAATGATTGGTGGTACCCTGGCTTCTTCTACGATCCAAAAGGTATTACAAAAAAGCCCTTGTAGGGCACTATGGTGTGGTCCATGCCGGAGCAGTGATTAATAAGTGAGTAGCTCCTGCCACTCATTTCTGAGTGTCCTGGCACCCACCCAGAATACCATACCTTTACATTTCTGTTGGAGACCGGGGGTGCCTGAGGACCCTCTGGTCCTGCTAGCTACCTAAAAGTGCAGATGCTGGCAACATGTTTTTTTCTTTTTTTTATTATAACTGGGGTGTACCCCCCACAGCATTTTTGGACTGCGGAGGGAGCCCCAGGCCACAAAAAGCACGTTTTCTGGACCAAGATCTACATTTCTGCCAAATTTGATGGAATTAAGTTCAGTAGTTTTTGTGGTAGTGATTTCTAAATAAGTCCATTCACAAACTAGACAAAAAAGAGAAACCTTTTGTGGAAATGCATCAAATGATATTTGTACAAAGAGCACAGAGCAACCACCAACCCTCAGACAATTCTCCTTCTCAGTAGGGAAAGAAGGATCTTTTTAGGAGGGAGGCAGGAAAGCGCAACTCCTCACCAAGGTAGACCAGGGATACAACTTCCTAACACAGTATCCAACCACAAAAAAGTATATGTCTAGCGATCCCCCTTCCATTGCTATATTTTAATCATGCCTACTGACACTACGCAATAAAGGGATACCCTGCTGACCAGTAAGGTATTTTTATTTGGAGCCCGATAGGATCTGTACTAAGAGCTCCCGTCACTCGGTTGAGCCCACCTATTTTGCTGTATGAGAAAGGGAATCACATTGTGGTGAGTGGTCAGAATTGTGACCATTGAGGAGGTGGGTTTCATTTTTGTGATTGGATTCATCAATGATGCCAAAGTTATTAGCAAAACAAGAAAAAGGCACTTCCTATGGACATGCAGCCCTAACTATAACTACCCAGTGGCGGCTGCCACTGGATAATATGTAATGTATATATATTTATTCAATGAAAAAACAACGCTTAATACTTAGTTATAAGTAGGAAGATTCATTTTCCTTTTACAAACCAAGTTTAAACTACACAAACTTTAAAACACAATTTCTTTACCACCTTCAAATTAGTATAAGGAGTGGACCTTGTTATGCAGTCTTTTTAGCTCACTGACCAGACAACACTAACTATAACTCGTCACTCTACCATGCACTGTGTTGTGCCAAATAATGTATTTGAGAAGTTATCAGTGTTGTTATGAATGCTATGATTTCACACTCTATAAATAATATAGTATGCAAGTGTGTAAACATTGCATAGAAAGGTCATGAGTTTTAGATAAGTATTGTGGCGAGCGAGGTGACAAGACTGTGTTAGGAGGTGCGTAAAATATAGTAATTTGAATGTGGTGAGAAAATTATAAATTTAACTTATAATTACAACTTTACAATTTTTAATGTCTGTGTAATTTAAGTTGAGTTTTTATAGAAAGAATACATGACGTATTCATTACTATAAATTATCATTAACCTTTGTTTTTTTCATTGCATGTTACTGGTTTTTATTTTTTTAATGAAAATGTGTTTCAGATCTTAGTGTGGAGTGTCATTGATTGGAGTGGTGTAAAGTGGAAAGTAGTGCAGTACACTAAAGTAGAATGTCATGGAGTCTAGTTCGTAGAGTGGAGTATTTTAGAGTAGAATAGAGTGGAGTCGAGTGGAGTGGAGAGGAGTGGCATAGCACACAGTTGAGTTAAGTGTTATACAGTGGAGTGGCATGGCGTGGTGTGGAGTGGAGTGGAGTATAGTAGAGTGGACCAGCATGTTGTACAGTGTAGTGGCATGTTGAACAGTAGAGCTGAGCAGTGTACAGTGGAGTGTCTTCGACTGGACTGTCAAGAAATGGAGGGTGGTGGAGTTGAGTGTCATTGAATGGAGTGTTGTAAAGTGGCACAGAGAGTAGCAGAGTGTTGTAGAATGTAGTGGCATAGAGTAGAGTTCAGTGGAGTAGAGTGTTGTATGGTTGAGTGTTGTTGAACTGAAAAGAGTGTGTAACAAGGTGCGCTACTTGTAATAATTTGAAAGTGGTGGATACATTCTAAATGAAAGTTATAACTATAGCTTTAGAATTTTTAATGTTTGTGTAGTTTAAACTTGGTTTTTATAAGGAAAATACATTTCTCTAACTATAAGTGAGCTCTAACCTTTGTGTTTTTAATTGAAATACAATGTTTCTTTTAATTGTTAATGAAAATGTGTTTCAAATCCTAGAGTCAAGTGTCACACAGTACAGTGGAGGAGAGTGTTGTAAATTATATTGTCATAGAATGGAATATTGTAGATTGGAATCGAGTGGTGTAGAGCACAGTGTAGGAGCGTATTGTACAGTGAAGTAAAGTGTTATATAGTGTAGTGGAAAAGTGTCCCATATAGAGGAGTCAAGGATCGTGGACTGGCGTGGGAGTTGGACAATGGAATGGTGTGTCGAATAATACAGTAGGGTACCGTAGACTGTCATGGAGTGGAGTAGAGCATTTTAGAGTGGAGTAGGGTGAAGTAGAGTGTCATAGAGTAGAGTGGAGGAGAGTGTCATAGAGTAAAGTGCTGTGTCATATAGTGGAGTGGCGTATCATACAGAGAAGTTGAGTGGTGTGTTGTTGAGTGTCATACAGTGTAGTACAGTGACGTAAAGTGGATGGGCATACAGTGTCATAAAGTGGCATAGAATATGGTACAGTGTTGTATACAGTGGAGTAGAGTGTTGGACAGTGGAGTGGCATAGAGCAAGGTATAACACAATGGTGTAGAGTGGGATAAAGTGTAGTACAGTGGAGTATAGTGGAGTGGAGTACACTGGAGTGGGGCTGTGTAGAGTGAAGTAATGTGTCATAGAGTGGTGTGTCATAGACCATAGTGGCGTGGAGTGCAGTAGGTTGGAGTGGCATAGCATACAGTAAAGTGTCATAAATTGGAGCACTGTGTTATACAGTAGAGTATGGTGGGGTGTCAAACTGTGTTGGAAAGTGATGTACAGTATAGTAGAGTGGCATACAGTCTAGTTGATTTTTGTAGATTCAAGTGGTGTACAGTACAGCACAGTGTTGTAGAGTGTGATCCAGTGGATTGGCATGCTGTCTCATAGAATATAATGACAGAGTAGAGTGGACTAACGTGGGGTGCAGTGGCATACAAAGAGTTGCCTACAGTGTTATATACTGGACTAGAGTATAGTTGAATAGAATGGAGTAGAGTGTTGTACAGTGGCATACAGTATAATATAATGTTGTACAGTGGAGTGAAGGAGTGTAGACAGGAGTAAAGTGTCAGAGAGTGACATACAGTGTAGGAGAGTGCTGTAGAGTGGAATTGTAGAGAGTAGTGTGTGAAACAGTGGAGCTGCTGAGAGTTGATTGTTGTATAGTAGCGTAGAGTAAGATAAAGGGGGTCATTACAACATTGGCGGTAAAAGCCGCTTACCGCCGTGCAGAAGACTGCCAACACACCGCCGCGGCCGCGGAATTCCGCCACAGCTATTATGACCCACAGCTCGGAATCCGACAAAATTCAGACACCCACACAAGTCCGCCACACCAAAGGTCAGTGATAAACTGGCGAAAACAAAACCTCCACCGTCACGCCAACGGAAAAACGCCCACACTATCACGATCCACGAATCCACGCGGCGGTCTTTCAACCGCGGTATTCCATTGGCGGTACACACCGCTGCGCTCAAAATACACACACATCTCCAAAACACCACAACATTGGACAATTCGAAATACACACACCTGATACACATACACACACCACTCCCACACACCCAATACAATATAAAACACACACCCACATCACCCACAAACCCCTACGACCACAAATCACGACAGAAGGCCAGAGAGAGACACCCCCATCAACAAACTAGCATCCACAGGCACACAACACCATCACTCACACAACTTCCACGCACCTCAGACAACACACCACTACATATCACCACACTTATCACCACACAATCCACCCCACACATCACCTACACCACCCCATGGCACGGCAAAGACAGCCCAGGTTCTCGGAGGAGGAGCTCAGGGTCATGGTGGAGGAAATCGTCCGGGTAGAGCCACAGCTATTTGGATCACAGGTGCAGCACACCTCAATTGCAAGGAAGATGGAGCTATGGCAAAGAATAGTCGACAGGGTCAACGCAGAGGGACAGCACCCAAGAAATCGGAATGACATCAGGAAGAGGTGGAACGACCTACGGGGGACGGTGCGTTCCGTGGTCTCAAGACACAACCAGGCGGTTCAGAGGCCTGGCGGCGGACCCCCACCTCCCCACCCACAGCTAACAACATGGGAGGAGCAGGTCTTGGCGATTCTGCATCCTGAGGAGTTGGTGGAAGAATGGACTCTGGTAAGTCAAATCTTAACTATTACATCCCCCACCCTACCTGCATGCCATCACATACCCCCACCCTCGCCCTCACCCCTATCACTCCAACTCCTCACAAATGTACCAATATCACAAACAACACATCCCAACACCAAGACCTGCATGCAACAACAACGCATGGACACCCATCACTAAAGCATGCTCACTGCACATACCCATACACCCTCCTAAACCATCATCACACAAGCTCTCACACAGGAATGACAGCACTGGGGTACATGGTCACCCACCCATTGCACACCATGACACACACAGATGCAATAATCATGCCTTTCCACCCCTGCAGGACCACTACCCAACGTCACCAGACAGGAGGGTCTAGACATGTCCACGCCACCCACAGAAGAGGCCCACAGTGATGACAGCACCTCTGTCCACCTTGATCCAGATGACCAGCCCGGACCGTCGTGGGCCTCGGGACAGTGGGTTCCCCTCACACAGGCACAGGCCACCACAGACCTTCCCCACTCAGGAAACACCAGCACAGCACCCACCCAGCGGGCCCATACCTCCGTCCCCAGGACACGTCAATCAGCTGTGTGTCCACCACTACAGGGAACCCAGGATAACCCACCACCCCAACAACAACAGGGACCTGGGGCCAGTGGCAGTGGACACACGGTCCAGGGGACGGAGGCCCAGGAACACAGGGGAACTGGGAGGGCTGCTGTGCGACAGGGGGCGGACAGGCCAGGGGAACCCACTCTCCACGAGGCCCTCTCCTCCATCACGGGAGCCTACCACCACTCCCAGGAGACGATGGCAACGGTACTGGCCAAGTTTCAGGAGACCCAGCGGATGCAGGAGGAACAGTATTTGGGGTTCAGGGAGGAACTCAGAACCATCAGCTCCACCCTGGGCACCATCGTAGGGGTGCTGAAGGAAGTACACCAGGAGGGACACTGTGGCTCTACAAGGGGCCCCTGACACTAGCATGGACGATGAACTGACCACCACCTCCGCCGGCGCTAGTGGACAGGAGGCACCGCCAAAGGACCACCACACCAGCACCCCACCCCCTGCAAACGGAGAACCACCTGCAAATGGTCACTGAGATCCAGGAACAAGACAGAGCACGATGCCAAGACCCCCGCCAAGAAATGAGACCACCCTGATTGTCATCCACTGTCCCACTTTGTCACCCTGCCCATAATTAAACTGCTTCAGCTCCACTTCCTATGCCCATATGGGCAATGCACCTGTGAGACTAATAGACTGGACTCTGCCATGGATACTCCTCCGCCATCACCCCTCACCATTTAACTTCCCCCTCCAATATCTATTAATTTAAATAAACACAACTAAAGCACCAAAAGATCTGGAGTTTGTCTGTGATTTCGAAATAGTGTATTTGCAATTACAGTGACAAAATGTTCTTGAAATAGTAATGTCAACATACCTATGTCACACAGCTCTAGTCCATGAGGAATCTAAGCAGATGACACACCTTGGGACCCACACCTGAGAATCCGTAAGGGAAAGTGACAACTCAGTGACCATACACTGGGTGAAAACGACAGACAGGATAGAGGTAGAAGTGTAAAAGTACATGTAGTAGGCAGGAATGTACTCTCACCTGTGTTTCACTGGAAATATTGCTGGATCACTGAGTCCCTGTTCTGCATGTCTTCTTCCTCTGCTTCCTCCTCATCACTTTCCACAGGCTCCACAGCTGCCACAACACCACCATCTGGACCATCCTCCTGCAGAAAAGGCACCTGTCGTCGCAAAGCCAAGTTGTGAAGCATACAGCAGGCCACGATGACCTGGCACACCTTCTTTGGTGAGTAGAATAGGGATCCACCTGTCATATGCAGACACCTGAACCTGGCCTTCAGGAGGCCGAAGGTCCGCTCGATCACCCTCCTAGTTCGCCCATGGGCCTCATTGTAGCGTTCCTCTGCCCTTGTCCTGGGATTCCTCACTGGGGTCAGTAGCCATGACAGGTTGGGGTAACCAGAGTCACCTAATAGCCGCACACGGTGCCTCTGGAGTTGACCCATCACATAAGGGATGCTGCTATTCCGCAGGATGTAGTCGTCATGCACTGAGCCAGGGAACATGGCATTCACATGGGAGGTGTACTGGTCTGCCAAACATACCATCTGTACATTCATGGAATGATAACTCTTCCGGTTCCTGTACACCTGTTCACTCCTGTGGGGGGGGACCAAAGCCACATGGGTCCCATCAATGGCACCTATGATGTTGGGGATATTTCCAAGGGCATAGAAGTCACCTTTCACTGTAGGCAAATCCTCCACCTGAGGGAAAACGATGTAGCTCCGCATGTGCTTCAGCAGGGCAGACAACACTCTGGACAATACGTTGGAAAACATAGGCTGGGACATCCCTGATGCCATGGCCATAGTTGTTTGAAAAGACCCACTTGCAAGAAAACGGAGCACTGATAGCACCTGCACTTGAGGGGGGATTCCTGTGGGATGGCGGATTATTGACATCAGGTCAGGCTCCAACTGTGTACACAGTTCCTGATTGTGGCACGGTCAAACCTGTAGGTGATAATCACATTTCTTTCCTCCATTGTCAACAGGTCCACCAGCGGTCGGTACACCGGAGGATTCCGCCATCTCCTCACATGTCCCAGCGGACGGTGCCTATGAAGGACAACAGCGAGCACAGACTCAAACAACTCAGAGGTATGTACCCACAGTCTACACAGAACACCAATCATACACAAAATGTGGCCTGTATGTGTGTTGAGACTAGGCCTAGGTATGTGTGAAGCAGTTGGTAATTAGGCCATGTGGGCCCCTGAAATGGCGGCTGCCTGACCTGTAAAGTGGGACAATGGGATGTGAGGTAACTGCGCTGGCGTTGTACACCTTCGCGGTAGGCGGTCAAAGACCGCGGCGCAATGCTGCATTGGTTAACATTGGACCCTATGGGTCCCAGGAGCCAATGACGATGTACGCCGGCGGTGATGGTATGCACCGCCGCAGACGTGACCGCCACGGACGTGACCGCCATTTTCTATCTGTTTAATCACTTGATACCTGATCTTCGACAGGAGAGGACCTACACTGCAAGTGCTGCTGTGACCTCGGTCTGGAAGAGACAATGGCTCGTGCGTCTGGGGAAAGGGCCCCTGCCTTCACATCAGAGGAGTTGGAGAAGCTTGTCGATGGGATCCTCCCGCAGTACACGCTACTCTACGGTCCTCCAGACCAACAGGTAAGTACACAGGGAGCATGTTGTATGGGCTATGCCTGAGTGGAGAGGGCTGGTTGTAAGAATGAAGGGGGCACAGTTCTGCGTGCATGAAGTACTGTGAATGCATGTGCCACATGGCAAGGGTAGGGATGTGGGCCACTCACTTCCCATGAATACCATTTCCCATGAATTGCACTGTAGAGCCCAAGAGCGCGACGTAGTGCAGGGGGCTTCTGTGTTTGTCTTGTCCGCCAACGGTAGCAGTAATCCATGCACTCAACATGTCTTTCTTCTGTTCCCCCCCTTTTTTGTGGTCTCCCTGTTCTTGTGTGTGCATTAGCATCATCAGGCGGAGGAGCAGTGGCACTGGAGCACGAGGGAGCTGCATCCCACGTGGCCATGGAGGGCCACACTACGGACTCAGAATACACCAGTGGGATGGAGGGGAGCACCACAGTGGGGACAGGAGCTGAAACCAGCGACACGGACTCGTCCTCCGATGGGAGCTCCCTTGTGGTGGCGGCAACATCTGTGCCCCCCGCATCTACAGGTACAGCCGCCACCCCCCTACCAGCACCGCCCTCCCAGCAGCCCCTCAGCCTTCGCCCCGTGCCCGCTCACCCAGGAGGGTGGGCATTACCTTTGCCCCAGGCACCTCAGCCCCTGCTCCCGTCACCCCTGCTGCCCTCAGTGAGGAGGCCATTGACCTCCTCAGGTTCCTTACTGTTGGGCAGTCTACCATTTTGAATGCCATCCAGGGTGTAGAAAGGCAGTTGCAACAAACCAATGCATTCCTGGAGGGCATTCATTCTGGTCAGGCGGCCCTTCACCGAGCCTTTCAAACTCTGACCTCAGCACTGATGGCAGCCATTGTCCCTCTGTCTAGCCTCCCCCCTCCAACTTCCTCCACCCAGACCCAATCCCCTGTACCTCTGCCTATCCCAAGCACACCATCAGACCGGCCTGCACACACCTCACCACACAAGGGAAGCTCAGGCAAATATAAGCACCACACATCCCACAGGCACTCACGCAAGCATCACACACATACAGACACACCAACATCCACTGCCTCCACTGTGTCCCCCTCCCCGTCGTTTCCCTCCTCCCTACACTCACACCTGCATGCACTTCCTCTACAGCCACTACGTCCCGCACCAGCACACCCCGCTCACGTGCAGTCACCACCCCCACTACCATACACACATCCCCTGTGTCCTCTCCCAGTGTGTCTGTGACACCCCCTCCGAAGATACACAAACGCAGGCACACACCCACCCAACAGCCATCCACCTCATGACAGCCTCCAGCGCATGCACCTGCACCTGCACCTGCACCTGCACCCAAAGCCACAAAACGTACACCTCCTACAACCACCACCTCTTCCTCCACTTGCAAACCCCCTCCAGCTACCTGTCCCAGTGTATCCAAACAACTTTTCCTGTCCAGCCTTGACCTATTCCCCCCGTCCAACTCATAGGTCCCGAACTTGCACCTCAGCCACAACATCTCCGGGACCAGTGTTGCCTGTGGTCACAGGTATGTGGAGTGCACCGGCCACCAGGGCAGCCAGTGTGGCATGGAGCCACAGCACAGACAGTGCCCCACCTGTGAAGCATCAGAAGTTGGCCAGTGCCCGGCGGGAGAGGCGGAAGACTCCAGCCACCCAAGCCGCTCCCAGGGGTCCCGGTGGGAGTGTGGACTCAGCTGTGACTCCTCCCAAGGTGGGGAAGAGCCACAAGAAACCCAGCAAGTCTAGGAGGAGCAGCACGGCGGAGAAGACCGCCATCATTCCCGATGTCCAAGAGGGCCCTGCCAGCCCCATCCTCGCTGCCCAGGAGGCCACCGCCAGCCCCATCCTCGCTGCACAGGAGGCCACCGCCAGCCCCATCCTCGCTGCCCAGGAGGGCCCCGCCAGCCACAGCCCAGCTGCCCAGGAGGGCCCGCCAGCCACAGCCCAGCTGCCCAGGAGGGCCCCGCCAGCCACAGCCTAGCTGCCAAATGAAGGACCGCCAGCCCAGCTGGGCAATGAAGGACCGCCAACTCAGGCACCACTGAACAGGGCACCTGCACCCAAAGCCACAAAGCCACAGCCCAGCTGCCCAATGAAGGACCGCCAGCCCTAGGGCACTGCCAACTCAAGCACCGATGAACAGGGCACCGCCAACTCAAGCACTGCTGAACAGGGCACCGCCAACTCAAGCACCACTGAACAGGGCACAGCCAACTCAAGCACTGCTGAACAGGGCACCGCTAACACAAGCACCGATGAACAGGGCACTGCCAACTCAAGCACCGCTGAACAGGGCACCCCCAACTCAAGCACCGATGAACAGGGCACCGCCAACTCAAGCACCGCTGAACAGGGCACCGCCAACTCAAGTACCGATGAACAGGGCACCGCCAACTCAAGCACCGCTGAACAGGGCACCGCCAACTCAAGCACCGCTGAACAGGGCACCGCCAACTCAAGCACCAATGAACAGGGCACTGCCAACTCAAGCACGGCTAGCCCATGAGCGGCAGGGGCACTGACGCAACTGGGACCATCACGGGGTGCGTGATGCACTCTGGGCACCAGTCCCCATCCAGAACCAGTGGAGACATGCATCCACTACCTCTGTCCTTCACAGGATGAAGCACTCTGGGCACAAGTCCCCCTCCAGAACCAGTGGAGACATGCATCCACTACCTCTGTCCTTCACAGGATGAAGCACTCTGGGCACAAGGCCCCCTCCAGATCCAGTGGAGAAAGGCATCTACCTGAGAGACTGTGGCTTTTCACTCCCCAGGATGAAGCAGTGGGCAAACCACCCACTGTAGCGACTTGAGAGACTGGTTCTTTGCACTCCACAGGATTGAACAGTGGGCAAACCACCCACCGTATGGACTTGAGAGACTGTGGCTTTGCACTCCCCAGGATACATCTTTGGGCATGGAGCCCCCTCGTGGATCTGGCGTCGTGCACTCATCCGGCTGAGGTGCCCCCCCTTCCCTTCCCCGTGAGGTGCCTGTTGTATTTCTATCTGATGCCCCTGCAGTGTTCTTCCTGTTTTGATCTGGTATTGTGTGTGGGCCTCGCCCATGCATTTTGGGCTCAGTGGTCCACGGACTATACATGGTGCAATACCTGGACTACTATTCTTGGTGTATATTTTGTTAATAGTGTTTATATGTATATTTTTGCATACTGCATTTTAATATATTCCAATGGTTACACTCATTTCCTTTTGTCTTTGCATTCTTCCGGGGGGTTTAGGGGGTGTTACTATAATGTATAGATATGTATTAGTGTGTGTGTTGTAGTGGGTGAGGATGGGGGTGTTGCTTGTGTGTGTCCCTGTTTTTTGCCTCCCCTGTGTCGTAGGTGCAGTACTCACCGTGGTCTTCGCCGCCAGCATTGGTGCTCCTGGTACAGGAGCAGGAAGACTATTGCAGGTAGGATTTGGAGTTCCGGGTCCATGCTGTTTGTCGTTCCTCGTGGAGTGTGTAAAGGTGAGCGTTTTCCCTTCGAAATTCCTGTTTCCGCCGTGTTTTTGTCTGCGGTGAATCCGCCCCGGAAAAGGTGGCGGATTGGTAGGTTGTGATACTGTGGGCAGTACTTTGTCTTCCGTCTGTCTGTTGGCGGTGACCGCCGCGTTGTTTGTCTGTACCGCTGTGGCGGTCGGAGTGTTAAAGTGGCTGTCTTTGTTGGCGGTCGTATTTCCAATTTTTTTACCGCCGGCCTGTTGGCGGTCTTACCGCCACTTTAACACCGACCGCCAGGGTTGTAATGACTACCAAAGTCTTGTATGGTGCGCTAGAGTTGCACGGAGTGGTGTAACATAGTGGGTAGTAAAGTACAACAGAGTGTACTGGTGTGTTGTAGATTAGAGTGGCATGGAGCAGAGTGTATTGGTGTAGTATAGGTAGTAGACTGATATAAATTGAAGTGGGGTCTCGTGCAGTGGAGTAGAGTGCTGTGTCGTATAGAAATGTGTTGTATAGTGGAATAGAGTGTTGTACATTTGACTGTATGGGATAGAGTGGTGTAGAATGTCGTAGAGTGCCATGAAGTGTGGTAGACTTTTAAAGAGTGGAGTTATATACAGTGGAGGAGAGTGGCATACAATGGAGTGGCATAGAGTGGAGCAGCGTGCACTTTAATGCGTAGAGTGGATTACTGTAAAGTGGAGTAGCATGCAGTGGAATAGTGTACACTGAAGTGTAGAAGAGTGGAGTGGCATGTTGTGGAATAGCATAGGGTGCAAAGGTAAACAGTGGAGTGGCGTAGAGTGGAGTAGGGCACAGTGGATTAGCATAGAGTGGGAGACATACAATGAAGTAGCATAGCGTAAAGTCAAGGAAACTGTTAAAATGGAGTTGCATCTCCTACAGTCGAATACAGTGCTGTGTCGTACAGTGTTGGAAACTGTTGCAGAGTGTAGTAGAGTGTTGTACAATAGAGTGTACTGGTGTAGATTTGAGTGCAAATTTGGACAGTGGAGTGTATGGAGATAGAGTGGAGTAGAGTCTTATAGAGTGGCATAGAGTGTAGTGGAGTTTTGTAGAGTGGAGTTATATAGAGTGGAGGAGAGTACACTGGAGTGGCATAGAGTGGAGTTCCATAAAGTGGAATAGTGTAGAGAGGAGCAGCGTAGACTGGAGTGACATACAGTGAAGTGGTGTAGAGTGTAATAGTATATAGTGTAGTACTGTACAGTGGAGTGGTGTGAAGTGTAATAGTGGATAGTGTAGTAGTGTACATAGAGTGGAGTATAGTGAAGTGGGTTAGACTGGAGTAGTGTATTCTGGGATAGAGTAGAATGTATTAGCATAGAGTGGAGTGGTGTACAGTGGAGTGTGGTAGAGTGGAATACCATAGAGTAGAGAGGCAAAGGTTAAAGTTGCAGACAGTGTAATAGCATAGAATGGAGTGGTGTACAGTGGAATAGCATAGAGTGGAGTACAGTGAAGTGGAGTTGAGTAGAGTAGAATAACATAGAATGGAATAGTGCAGAGTAGAATAGTATAGAGTGGAGTGGGGTACAGTGGCATGGTTTAGGCTAGAGTAGTGTACAGTGGAGTGGGGTAGAGTGAATTAGCATATGGCGGAGTGGCATAGAGTGGAGTGGCATCTGATGGACTAGCATAGAATGGAGAAGAGTGGAGTGGTGTACACTGGATTGGCATAGAGTGGATTAGCGTACCATGGAGAGTGGCATACAGTGGAATAGCATAGAGTGGAGTGGTGCACAGTAGAGTGGGTAGATTGGGAAAGCATATATTGGAGTAGCATACAGTGCAGTGGTGTACAGTGAAGTGGTGTAGACTGGAGTGGCATAGACTGGAATAGGGTAGAATGTAATAGCATACAGTGGAATGGCGGTCAGTGGAGTAGCGTCCAATGGAAACATATACTGGAGTAGTGCACATCTGAGTGGCATGAAGTGAAGTGAAGGGTTTCCCGCCGGTTTCCCGCTGCCCCAGGGAATCCTCCGCAGCGCCGCCATGGGGATTCCGACTCCCTTCCCGCCAGCCTGGTTCTGGCGGTTTTCACCGCCAGAACCAGGCTGCCGGGAACGGGTGTCGTGGGGCCCCTGGGGGCCCCTGCAGTGCCCATGCCACTGGCATGGGCACTGCAGGGGCCCCCTAACAGGGCCCCACATTGATTTTCAGTGTCTGCTTGGCAGACACTGAAAATCGCGACGGGTGCAACTGCACCTGTCGCACACCAGCAACTCCGCCGGCTCCATTCAGAGCCGGCTTCCTCGTTGCTGGTGCTTTCCTGCTGGGCGGGCGGCCTTTTGGCGGTCGCCCGCCCGCCCAGCGGGAAAGTCAGAATTACTGCGGCGGTCATTTGACCGCGCTGCGGTATTCTGGCGGGGGAACTTTGGCGGGCGGCCTCCGCTGCCCGCCGAAGTTAGAATGACCCCCATAGTGTTGTACAATGGAGTGACATATAATGGCGTGGTGTAGACTAGAGTGGCCTACAGTGACATGGGGTAGAGTGTATTAGCATACAGTGGAGTGGTGTACACTGAAGTCAGGTTCAATTGAACAGTATAGAATTACGTGGCTTAGGGCCAGATGTACCAAAGGATTTTACCCATTCTGTGTCTATGGGAAAAAGCTTTCGTACATATGGCCCTTAGAGTGTAGGGCCATGCACTGGACTGGTGTAGAGTGGAGTAGTGTACAGTGGAGTTGCGTACAGTGGAATAGCTTACAGTAGTGTGTTGTAGAGTGAAGTGGCCTACAGTGAAATAGAATAGAGTAGACTGGCCTACAGAAGAATGGCAAAGAGAGGAATAGTGTATGAAGGAGTAGCATCCAGTGGAATGGCGTACAGGGGAGTGGCATACAGTTGCATTTTCTACAGTGTAATGCATAGAGTCGAGTGGCGTAGAGTGGAGTTTCATACAGTGGAGAGGCATGGAGTGGCGTAGAGTGGAATAGCGAATAGTGGAGTGGCTGCAGTGGTGGGCATACAGATGTATGTGAAATTTAGAAGCACTGTAGATTATGGTGTGCAGAGTAATGCAAAATAGCAAATGGTGCTATCTTGCATTTCTCCTGCTTTACCAATCAACGCAGAGCCACGCATGGTGGCCTTTCGTTCCTATGTAAATCTGTATTCAATATTGCATTGCCCATGCAACACCATGAGTGACACAAGGGTACCGCAATCCAATAAGACAGCTAGGCCTTATCTATATTTTGGGCCATGGTATACTGTGATAACTTTGCAGTGTACCATGGTACATGACGATGACAAGCTTGAATATAATTGGGGAGTGGGTCTTTGTTTGAGAATGAAAAGGCAGTCATATTGTTGTTGCAGCACATTGGTGGGGTTCAGTATTAGGGTGTTAGATATAGGTTAGTAGTAGGTCCCTACCTATTACCACTTTAAGAAAGTGGTAGTAGGTAGGGACATTTATTAATATATGATAAGATATGTTTACGACCATGTACAGTGGTAGTTTCACATAATTTAGAGAAATTCTGTGAAAGTACCCAAGTGACAGATGTCACTAAGTTTAAATACCTTGTAACATAAAAAATAGTTAGCCTACTTAATTGTAGTATGCAAAAAGCATCATCTCTGCACCATAATGCATAATTCTGCCAAAGTTCATGTGAATCCATTCAGCTGTTTTGGTGCTACACCAAATACAATAGTAGTTAGAAAATGCATTGGCTGAAAACGCGTTTTTGGACTGTTAGCACGTCAGACCGTAATACGTAAACTTACAAGGGAGACACAAATATGGTGATGAACATTTTGACTCGCTTTGAGGTGTTCCCACCATATATCCCGTACATGCAGATCAATAATCAATAACATTAGTAATCAATAGGAGTCAGAAATTGCCACCCACCATGACTTTGCAGTCATGAATAACACACCTTCATGTAAAAGTTAGAATATTTATTCCCCATATTAACAATGCTAATGTAACAGAAGTCAATCTCAAAATCAATTGATAAAAGTACAGAAACAACACTGGCTGTCCAACGCGGCGAAAGAAACACAATCTAATCAAAGCTTGAGCTACTACACATTCTAAAGTTACAGTGCAGATTAATATCAAGAATAACTGCGCAAACGATATAACATACATTTAAATTCAGCAAAGCTAAGACATCAGCTGTTATTTCATGTAGCGAACTTCATCAGTGAGAACCCTAACTAACATCACATTAGAATGGCATGTTTGGGCTTCATGCAAAACAATTTGGTCACACAAATTTGGAAAAACATCTATCTATGGCTCTATCAAAGCGGTTGGTACCTATGAAGAAAAGTAAATAGACAAAGCAAACATCATTGGAGATAGTATACCTCTCCTTAATTGGATCGGCAAGATTAGATAGTCTTCGTCATCAGGACATCAGTCTGGTCAGCGAGGTATCAGGATTCAGCATCAAAGTTCGGAAAAGGCAAAGTCTCTTTAAGCAGTTAAGTTAAGCATGTCTCTTCTCAAGACAGCTGAGAAACTAATAGCGGTCTTAACCGCAATATAGAAAATGAGGAAATGGTCTAAACTCTCAAGAAGAATGGGGAGAATGGCTTATCTCCTCTTGATGCAGTCTGGCTAAGTTAGATTTCCTAAAACTACTTCCCACATCCTAATGGGTCACGGGATCTCATGTTCACACTTTGTCGAATAAAACTAAATATTCAAGTCTACATTTCTATTAGTACATGGTTCACATGTCGAAGATTGGTTCCTCTTGTCCCTCTCCCGTCTTTCGGCTCGTCAGGCAACAATATTGTTGCAGCTTATACTCCAGTCAGAGTCTCCATTATTTTCTCCTGGGAAAGTCAGTTCACACATATTACATTAAACATTGTTGCATTAGCAAGTACGGCATCTTCTAGCAGGCAGCTCTTATTAGAAAGACGTTTAGCTATAAGCACATGGACAGTATAGTGGAAAATCACAATTTAATTCTCTAAGCACACATTTTATTAAACACCTTAGAAATATAGCTTAACATGAGGCCGTGCAACTAGGCCAAGACCTCGCTAAGTTAAGGTCTACAATTAATAAAGCTAATACATAATGCATAACCCTTAATATGACATATTACTACATTAATCAAACAGAAGCTTGTCATTTCATATTAAGAAGCCACTAATAAATACACTTTGTGAACATTGATGGCCACTCAGGTGGGCACTCATTCAAATGTGTGCATTATTTTTCTCTAAGTTATTATATTTTTTATGCAATTTCAACGCTCAGAATACATGAATAATCATTAATAAAATCATTGTTAACAGGACCCTATTTCATCTTTCCACCCTTTAATGATTCACCACATAAATTCACATAATCTCAACATGTAGAAAATCACATAGGTATGGAAAGTTTTGTGGTGATTTGTCAAACGGGTGGAACGTTATTAGGAGGTAATATCTGAGGAATGCCTATGTTTGGGAACACTAATGATAGCTATGGAGGGGCAACCAGATTTAATGTGATTTCTTTCTTTTTATCTATTGTATTTGTTATGTATTTATGTATTGGTTTAAATAATCACTTGACCATAAATGTGTCTTTCAGTTGTTCATGTAGTAATTGTGATACTTTACATGTGCAGTCTGGTTTATTTTTTCGTCGTCCTTGCTACTTTTAGTAGGATTGTGCTACATATTAAGCCCAAAGTGGATGAAATCCAATTATTTGTTTTATAAAAATTAAGATTTTTATAACACATGGCCAATTATCATGCCCTCTATCTCGTAGTTTGTGTATCTCACTGAAAGGTCACATTTCCATTTTGTTGGACAGGTTTACATAAGGTAGGTGGTTTTTGTTTGGTTTGTTGGGCACAGTTTTATTTTGTGAGCATGTAGAGAAAACTTATGTAGATTAAGATGTATTTTATTCGCTATGTATTTGTTTATATGTTTCCATTAGCATGTGACCATGAATGGGTCTTTCAGTTGTTCATGCAGTAAATGTGAAACTATACATATGCAGTCCAATTTGTTTTTTGGGCTTCCTCGTTACTTTTAGTAGTATTGTGCTGCAAGATATCACTAAGATGAAAAACCTTATACCTTAACATTTACTTACTCTACTTTCCTGCAGTACCCCACAGAATCACATGGCCCCCGAAATATGTAACACCACCAAATTTAATAAAATTCCAGATGACAGTTTTTGCCCTATGCGAAATACAAACATCTGTGGAAAGTGCATTCGATTTGAAGCCCGTTTAGGGACCACCGCTTTTATTTTGCACCCTCTTGAACAAACTCGCAAAACATTCAGTCCTCCCAAAATGAAAGGGGGGCAACAGGTCTGCAAGATTGCACTCACATTCATCAAATGGGTGCAAAGTTATAAAGGGACATAAATCTGTGAAAAAAAATCCCTATCTCCGGCCACCCTAACTGTAACTACAAAGTGTCTAACGCCACTCTGTAATTTACATATGCACGCACACTCACACATTCACATTGAATGAATGAAAATGTATGACAAATATGTACTCAAAAAGCACACATTAACATTGAAATCATTGATAATGAAGGAAACAACTTTGTACTCCTTGTGAAAGGCTGAATGCCAACACTCACAGTCAAGTCAGCCAATAGGCGAAGTGGGCTGACCAAGTGCCTTATGCCATATACTGTAGAGAGAGGAAACAATGTGAATGACACAACAGGACAATGACTAAAGAGGGTTGCCTGAAAGCCCGTATAAGTCAGACTATTATATATGTATTATATTAGTCAAATCAAAAGGTCTTGGCTAACACCAAACCTTAAAGCAATTCTAACTGCAAGTTGCTGCCACATTCTTTGCTTCTGGGTGTTAAGACATTTAGCAAATCATGAAAACAATAAATGAAGTCTTTACAGAAACAACATTTAATAACACTAATGCACCTGCACATTATACAAGAGTACTTTGTATGTGTACAGCGCTGAGGTCACCATTTACTTGGATTCTTGGTGCTTAGTCCAGACATAGACCAGGCCCTACTTGGCTTTGTCTTCTTAAAGTAATTACTTTTAGCCTTGCTTCTTTAATAAACCTCACCCAAGACTACAACTTCTACCATACAATGATTTGAAATGACAGACCTGGTGAAAAGCCCAATTATTAATCGTTTCTACTTGTATTTTGATCCAGCTGCAGGTTAATTACTCTTTTACAGTGATTGCATTAAATATTCTAAACGGCATCACTTTGCTATAAGTAATTTTCAGTGTTGAAAACCGTCTTGACGAAACGCTGTATGGAATAACTTTAACAACGAAAACGTTTCCTGCAATATCGAGATTGTCACATTCTCGCAACATAGTAGGGCAGGCCGCAGGGACCTTAGGTGTGCATGCCTCATCCTTTAATGGTGTAGTAGACATACCGCAACACAGTCGAGGCAGTGAACTGCCGACCCCTAGTTTTCTCAATGAAACCCATTGAGAAGGAGAGTGTAGACTTTCTATGCGTGATGAAAGGCTGCTCTGAATCCATTGAGGGAGGAAACTAATGTAATTGTAGGATAAAAGATGGCCATTTGTGGTCGAGTCACACAGGCTATAGGTGATGTACAAGGGGCTGTTCCCTCAGCTATAAACATGTAGGAAAATGTCAAATCATTCAAAAGGGGTGTGTCATTAACGTATTTATTTTTGCAATTTTGCATTAACGTTTTTGGCATTGGCAACAGCATCATATTTTTGTAGATGTAGTTGTTTTGGGGATTTTTAGGTTGAACTTGAAGCCAAATTTGCCAGGCGTCCTACTAAATCGTGATGGAGAATACTCCAGTTAGATCTAGATAGTGGGTATCCTGGCCGACTGGTTGTTATTGTTCTTGTTATTTGAGAAACAGATTTTCCAGTTATTCCAGTGTTCAAAAAACCTCTGTGCCCCAACTTGTTTTAGTATAAACCATTTGTAATTGGCCAACTAACGGGTTTATTTACAAGCACCTTGTGCCACCTTAGCGGCATTTTTTTTAACGCGACGGCAGAGTAGAACAGTCCCCCCCCACCATGCCATATTTACAAATGGACGCAATGGTACCATTGCGCCATTTTGTATACCCTTGCATTATGTTATACCTGCACCAGGTATAATGTATGCCAGGGAGGCGTTGCCCCGCTAGGAGGCCTGCAGGAATGGCACAGTGAAATCTACAAGATTTACTTGACTAGTGTCAATATTATTTATGCTAGTCCGGCAATGCGCCACATCCTCGTCAGAAAGTCTGACACAGCTGTGCTAACGAGCGCCATGGTGCACCGTATTGTAAATACAGCGCTACCATGGTGTCATTAGGGGGGCGGAGGGTGGTGCAAGCAAACTGGTGCATTGTGATCGATGCACCAGTTGGTTGTAATGAGGCCTTAAATGTCCACACGGGGGAAGCAACCAGAGCTTTTGTGATACCAGGAGTGAGTCTCTCACTCAGCCATGTCTTTTTTTTTAGATTCTGGCACTAGTAGTCTTGGATTTATAATAGGGAAATCAAATCACAACACAAGAAAAATCACAACCACAACACAACCACAAAGACCAGACTACAGAAAAGATGGGGAGGTGCTCACAACGCCCATTGGGCAGCCATAAATCTATGTCTAACACAACTACAATAGTCTCCATATTATCTAGAGCCATTTCCTCTTGCCTAGCTTTTTAGTAAACATCACTTTTCCAGTTAGGAGTTGAGGTTTAGCTGTTATTATGACTCTCTAAGGAATTCTGTGATTGGCTTTGCTAGTTGAATGCTTAGAAGGTTGGCACAAATAACTGTTCTTTGCCTGTGCTCAAAACTGATTGTGGTGAAAGGAACATAGAGTATAGAAGGAACGTTGGTGTATTTGTCTCCATATTTTCTGTGAGAGAATGACGAGCCTTAATTGCCTCATCGTCAATATCCTGTTGGGCATTAACACCTGTTAATTATAGGTTTGGTTCTACAAGGCCTAGCAGCAAAGTGATTTTGGCTGAAAATAAGGAGTTTTGTAATGGTTCCCCTGATTACATTAGGCCAGTTTACAGCTATGCAATTGTTATTTCCACAGCAATATATAACAAGCATTGGTGAAGACAATAGGCTTTAGGACATATATTGGGATCGTCATGTTTGAATGATTTTTCTTATACCTAGCAAGAAATCATCCCAAAATGTCCCATGCAGCTGCATAGGTGACCATCTTGGAATGATTTAAAATCCATTCAAAGATAGGTGCATGCTAATAGAAGGGTGGATGACGATGAGAGCACAAGAAGGGTGGAGAAGGGAGCAGGTGTCGGAAGGCTAACAATTATTAAATAGCATGGGGCTGACATAAAGGGGAGAGCAGGGCGAGACAGAAGATAATCCCTCATGCACTGAAACACAAAGTGAAGGCCTCAGCAGTGCAAGGATACAATGCTTCCAATCAACAAAGTGAGACCAAAATGCTATTTGGGTGAGAAAGGTGCAAGACTAGAGAGGAAAGAAGCTAAATCAGGGGCCGGAACTGAGACCACAAAGCAAGCACATCTTGTCCTAGAGGCAGACACAAAGCCCACTTTAGGTCTATATTAGATATAACATGTTTGTTTACCAATCCCCAAGACCTTAAACAAGCATTTGCAATGCAATGGGTCTCATGTTTACTCGAGTTAGAGCTACTAGCGTTGTAAATTCCTAACTGGACTTTTCTTGACACATAATTTGAAAATGAAAAATAAAACAGTTGACATAAGTGAGCTGACTCAAAGTGCCACGGCTGCCATGAGCACGAAGGAGTGACACAAAAGGAAAAAGAAGTTTGCTCGCACTCAAACGTATTGGCAAACGTGCAATTAATTATCCATATAACAGGGTTGATGGCCAAGGTGATAACAAAACTGCCCCAAAGATGGACAAACGTAAAACATTTACCAATGATAGCAAAGGATTGTTGAAAAGCAAGCCCATGAACGAGTGATAGTGATGGGCGTGCTGTGATGTGGTTAAAAGCACACAGATAGATTGCAACAAGTCAGAGCTCTTGCACGCTCGATCTAAAATGGAAGAACTTTTACACAGAGCTTTCAAGTTCTCAAGGTCCATGCCTGGGAAGCTGGTCTTGTTCAGGTTATTTATCTGCATTCTGGCACTTCTAGTCCTGTTTTTATACTGGGATTCTTAGAACTACAAATTCCAGCATGCAGAGAAAGTACCCGGTCTGGAGGAATAACTCAGGCATGGAACTGTGAAACATGAGAGCTGTTTTTCCGTAGATTCAGATCCAGTCTGGTTTATGGTTGTTTGCTCAAAGTAAGAGGAGTGAGTTAGCACAAACCATTTGATTGCGCTCACCGCACTCCCCTCTCGAGAGCACTTGCGTGAAGAGGCGGCTGCTCAGCCGGGCTCTGGCTTGCACTCTTGTCCTTCCTGTGGGCTCACATATGTATTTTTAATAGCCTGTTGAGAACAAGTGAACTCTGCCCGCCGCTGGTCCATCTCCCTCAGCGCTTGCCACTTTTATTCAACAAGTATTTACGTAAAAGTGTTGATGCGCAATGATCTGTTTCTCGTCTCACAAGTGTGCTTTTTCTGTGATTGCTGGTGAACTTGGCACTTCTGACAGCCCCCATGTAATCTTCATAGCGTCACGAGATTGTTACACTAAGCAGATGTGGTTTGCAGTTGTTTTTCTTTGTAATTACCATCATTAAGTGAAAGCATGTGTCAATCAAGAGTGTGGCTGAAAACATACCAGTCATTGGCAGGGAAAATGCATTTCTGCTTCAGAATTTTGTTTCATTCTGAGACATCAGCTTCTTGGGGTTTTAATGCTGAAAATGTTACCAGCTTTCCTTCCAGGGAATGAAGCTGCAAGTCAGTATAATGATGTAGCAATAGAGTTAGCCTGGACATTTTTCTAATATATGTAATTTTTTTAAGGCATTGACTCACCTTGTGGTCTTTCGCAGGTCTCCTCCTGTTAATGGGCCCCATAGATGTCAAGTGGCTTTATATCAGGTTTGTGGCCTTCAGCCAAGTTTGGCTATTTTTCTGGAAGTACTTTGCATTTTGAGAGCTTTAACTCCATATTTAAAACTAGCAGGCCCAGCATACAAGTTTTTTTGGTTTATGAGGCTGGGCTACATGAAGGTATCTCACATGCTAGGGGGTTCTCATTAACAATCTATTTAGCAATTTATTGAAACTGTGCCACACAGCACTATTATTTTTAGAATTAATCGCCTAGGCACCCAACCACTCCCATGTAAAAGCAGCAATTTCTTTACAAAATCTCACGTCATTTTCAAAACCCACATGACCAAAGGTGAGGTGGACACTTAATATAATAATTAAACTGAAATAAACATGAACATTGTTGGGATGGAAAAGTCCTCTACATGGTAAAGGTCGTGGACCTCTGCACTGGGTGTTTACCAATACTGATGTCTGGTTCTCTAAAGCTAATTTTTGTTGTCACAGCAAACACTGATCATTGATGTGTTTCACGAACTGCAGTCTTGTTGCATCATTGGGGGCACCCAAAGCGCTTCCCACATAGTCGTGGAAGGCTACTGCTTTTGCCAGCAGTTAAGTAACACAAGCGGTTTATGGCAGAATACGGTGTAGTGATCAGTAGGAATGAACAGGTCCTTTTTAACCTGTATCACTTAAGTGAGGGATACAGGCTCACACACATTTAAAGTGCTACTGCTGTGTGTTTAACTCACTGGCCTACATCAGATTGGTGTGAAGTGCTGCACAGTGCAGAAGCGGTGAATCTGCACGGGGTGTATGTGTGCCTGGGAAGGGTACAATACAGAGATAATGCCATGCTGTTCAGGGCATGCAGGTTAAATGCATGTGCTGGGTTTGTGTGTACCTGTGAATGGTACAATACATAAGCATATACACGGTAAGTTCACATAACGAGACCACTTAGAACCGGTTTCGGACCTTATCGGGGTTTCATTACAATCGAGTCGAACGCCTTTCCGTATAAATAACGTAAACCGGAAGACTTGCTAGCGGCGGTCTTGTATAATAAAAAGAAATAGAAGTAGGACTCACCGCGGCCGCCATCTTGGAGTTTACGAGTGATGTTTATATAAAACATCGTAAGCACAGTGATACAATCCTCCAACGTGTATGTCAGCCCTTGTCATCAATTGATGTCGGTGGTTCTATGTTATAAAGAGAGTCTGATAATGAATTAGTGGCGCGTTCATTCTCTGAATGGTTAATTTGATGCCTCTTGGGGCTCTTATAAGTAGGGCTGCATGAACACAGCATGCATATTACTCCTTTCTTGAGTTATTTGAGAGATAACGTCTCTTGTCTAGGGTCTTCAGCAGCACAGAAGACATAGGCTCAAACATACTTGTAAGGTTTTGAATCACTTCTAATATTCAAAGATTCGGTGGCATGTTGGCTGGTGTTTTTGGTGTAGTAAAATCTTTTTGTATTTGCACTTACTGTTGCCCGAAGGATTTTTACTACACATTGGGTGCTGGTTTACCAAACCAATTTTTAATAATTCACGTTTTGTGGCCAGATGGCTAACGGTTGAAATATGTATGGAAAAATAGGTCATAATAAGGATTTACATGATTTGTTTTGGCAGCCTTGATAAAGTCCCCTTTGGGGACGAAACACGTGTCGGCTGTATTGGATCACCAATCTACAAATTGATCTTCTACATCGGATTCAATCGGATTATTAATCTATACATTGATCCTCGACATTGGATGATAAGAACTTTCAGTGCTACAAGCTAATGATTTGGACATTATCTGTTTGCGTTATGGACTCATTGGAGCATGATGACTTGACAGTGGGGTTGTCAAACATTGTTAGGCTCTGATTAGGCCAGAGGTTTTGGGTTAAATGTGGGGTATCTATGTTTGTTTCTGATTTGGTCACATATATATGTGTTTTTTTGTGTTGTTTTGTTTTTTACTTCTCCGTTATCATACATGTATAATATATCTGTAACTTTTTTCTTTTGTATTATAAAAAAAAAATATATATATATATTTGTAATAGTACAGTCTTTGAGATATCGCACACCTACACCATTGCCATATACATATGCTGTTTTTTCTTGTTTGATTATATCATGAGTTTGTACCAAACTTTATAGTAGAATTCAGAATACATGGACTTGATTAGACAATGCAACTTCACTTACTTTCTAAGTGTGCTCCATTCTTAGTCTAAGCTATAATTCGTTGGTACAAGGTTTCTTGTTCCTTAATACATGTTTGACAACAGGCATGTTTAGAATGTGTTGAGCACCACTACTATACTCTATACCAATGGGAATGTGAGGCGCTCTAGCAGGGTTTTCTGTTGTTGTTGAGTAAATAAAATGGTACAATACATAAAGGGTGCAGTGCCTGCTTGATAAATGCATGTGCTGAGTATATGTGTGCCTATGAGTGGCACACTGCATAAAAGATACAGTGCTGTGCAATGTGTGCATACTAAATGCATATGTTGGATATACATGTGCCTATGAGTGGTGCAGTATTTGACGGATACATGCACCGGGTGTGTGTGTTCCTGAGAATGGTACAGGCCCTGGGTTTCATTTTGGGAGACCCAGGCATGCATGGAGAAACATGGAGAAGAAGTAGAGTAATCCCTCAGACAGATTTTTGGATTGCTGCATTTGTGTAAACTGGGTGAGACTCATTCAAGGGAGGAGAATGCCAGGCTTCTCCTGTAAACCTCAAAGGGTGCTCTTTGATTCAGTGAGAGGTCACAAGGAAGGGACCTGCACACATCTCATGCCGGAGATGGGGCTGATAAAAGAATCAGAAAGAGTAGGGGCTGGGGGCCTGGGCTAACATTTTTGTGCAATACCATTGTGGTTGACATCCAAGTGGGACCTCTAATCACTCCTATGGCATATGTTGTGGGACTGTCAGCTTTGGAGACACTCCTGATGTGACAAACTGCTTTTCAAGAGGAAGATAAAAGGAGGAAGAATAAAAAAGCAGATGAGTGGACACCTCAAAGGGAGAACTCCAACATAAAACTTCAAAGACTCATACCCTAGTCACATTTGGGGGCATATTTATACTCCATCTGTGCCGAATGTGGGTAAAAAGTTTTGACGCACATTCAGCGCAAACCTTGCCCCATATTTAAACTTTGACACCCGAGCCCGCGTACGTCAAAATTCCACCGTTTGCGTCATTTTCTGGATGCGGGAAGCCGCCTTGCGTTATTCATATGCAAGGTAGGCGTTCCCGTCCAAAAAATGACTTAAACGCCTGTGTGTCGTTTTATGCTACCGGGCAAAAATCCCACACGGCCGGGAGGCGGATTAGGAAAATGACGCACAGCCCGATTTGCGTAAAAAATTAACCCCGGGGTCCGGGCAGGCGTTAAAATGGGGCAAACACACCTGTATTTAATCAGAACACACAGAAGCAACAGCAGAGCAGCAAAAGGGAGACATGGAGGTGCTTCTCATCCAGCGTGCACGCAGACGCAGAGCACAGCAACAACAACAGCAGCTATCACAACACCAGCAGGGACCCCAAAGGCAACGCAGAAGGCAGAAGAGGATATTCTGCACCAGGACAACCCTTCATGGTGTCAGGGAAAATGACATAATCCAGGGGTACAGGTTGAACTGGCAAGCCATTCAGCAGCTGCTGCGCAACATTGAGCCACAGTTGGCACCCAGCTTGCTGACACCCACACCATCCGAACAGAATCCAAGCTGCTAGTTGTACTTCACATGTTGGCAAGTGGCTCCTTTCAAACCACTGGCGCCCTGGTTGCTGGGATATCACAGCCATCATTCTCCGCCTTCCTGCCCAAAGTACTGGATGCCATCATCAGACTCACACCCGCCACATCTGCTTCCCAAACACACAGCAGAAGCAGCAGGAGACAAAACAGGGGTTTTACCTCATTAATGGATTCCCACACATCCTTGGTACCATTGATTGCACACATGTACGCATTGTGCCACCTGCTGCAACTGAACACCTATACCGCAACAGGAAGCACACACATTCCATCAATGTGCAGGCCATTGTGGATCACCAAGGATTGATCACCAACATCGTGGCAAAGTATCCTGGGAGTGTACATGACTCATTCATCTTCCGTCAATCAACACTTCCAGGATTGACGATATGGCAATGGACTACTTGTTGGAAAGTACAGAAACCTACTTATACACACACTGCACAGCAACCCTCTAGGCCAAACAACACATACACCACGACAGCGACATGTGACCATGAACATACTGAGGTTGTGACACCGCTAGGCATGTTTGATAGGTCTGCAGTGAACGTGTCACACATCTGAAATTTGTGTACAGTCTAATGTCAATATGTCAATGATCACAACGTATGGAGAGGTTTGGCTAATTGTCACCTTGCTAAATGTAAGCATCTCACTGATGTTTACATTAATCCATTACATATGTCTAAAAGTATGAGATGTCCAGGGTACATAGATGGTAATGTGTTACCACCACTGTAAAATTGAATTTGTGTATGGAACTATCATCTCACCCCGAGGAAAGACACAGGAACACCTGTATCACATGTCACAATGCTAGGGAGTGCACACTGTACTGCAAATCCCAAAACATACTGCTGACAACTGGTCAGCAGGCAAACACTCGTTCAGCTAAGGTAACAACCCAATGCAGATGGTACATCCTAGAAGCCTAGGAATCAACACAATAACACAAAAGAGTCACAAACAACACAAGACAACTACTCCCATGCAAGGTGACAATAATGGGGCAAGCTACATCAACATGATCCCAATCATTTTCTCTTTCAGCTGATCAGGGGTATGGGATCCATCCATGGATTATGACACCATTTGGCAACCCAAGCACTGCAACAGAGCGTGCCTACAATGAGGCACATAGGAGGACACGCACCATAGTCGAGAGGACCTTTGGCATCCTCAAGTCGAGATTCAGGTGCCTTGACATCACTGGTGGCAGCCTCCTATATTCACCAGAAATGGTCTGCAAGATCATTTTAACATGTGCCATCCTGCACTACATTTGTGAACGAAGGAACATTCCCCAGAGCCACAAATGCCTGAAGAGGAGGAAGAGGAGGATGCTGGCCTGCAACATGAGGGGGAACAACAAAACACAGCTGCTGGATTGAGTAGGCGCCAACATATTGTGAACAATGTCTTTTGAAACAACTCACCATCACCACTGTATCAACATATGTAAATAAACACTGACAATAATCACCATATCATGGTCTGGGTAATCATTTTTGCTCACCTTTATCTCTAACTATCAGAATAAGAGTGTAGCCTCATGGAGCATTGCTGACATACCGATCAGGACACCGAAATTTCCAAAGCAATTGTGATGCGTATTATACAACAGTCACATTCAAACACACTGTAAATTAGATGTATCCTGTACATTTCACCTTTGAAGGGCAATAGCAGAGGACCACACCTATTTCACACATACATGTTGGCAACATGGTTCATCGCAGCATATGGCACACAACTAAGACACCATCAGTCAATAATGGAACAAAAAGCCTCATACATGAGGCAGTGGATGTGCTATTGCATTGGTAACAGGAATGTATGACCAGACCCTTGACAGCAGTAAGTCGTACAGCACCTTTCTTTGCAAGGACTATCTGTGACTAGAGTTCCATATAAGCAGAACATAGACAACATAAGTGCCACCCCTATGACAAGCAATGCGCACATGACATTCCATGTACATGTCAGCCCATGTCCTAACTCCTGACACACCCATGCTCCTGGTCTCACCCCACCTGTCTTAAAAGGTCCCTGGAATGGTAATATGTGTACCCAGATATTCCCTCCTCTACACACACACAGACTAACAATAGTAATCCAGTGTGCTTCACCCTTTCGTATGGTATGCCATAGTCATTGTACATCTGTCTGCATGGACGTCAGGTTAAATAATGCACTGGCTTGTAGTCTCTAAGCCCTGTTATCACCTGTGGTTTGCTTCCCATGTGAAAGGTACTGTTGGCCATTTTAACTCAAATCTCACCTACAGGACTTATGAGAAACTGATGCAGCACACACCTGTGAGCACCTCCATGCAGACCACACATTTGAACATGCACTGCCCTTGCAGATGCTTGGAACAGCATAGAAGCTGCCATTTTGTCGATTACACTATTATGCATTGCTAGAACAATAAGCTGTGTAACACATCCCTTGGGTTTATGTGTCACTTTCCAAAACACAGGACAAACACAGTTTTCCATGTCAACTGTCTTGTTCTTCCTCCGACCAGTCTTAGTCAGACCACTGTGTATGTACCTTGTGAAATTGCTGGATCCTGATTGACCCTGCATCCTGTCAGCCTGACTGGCACCTGTCTGTGCGTTACCCTAAAGGTTCCTTGTGGCTACACATGTATCATACTTGCTTTCCCAACCCTCACATTCCTCCGGGGGTATTTTGTTAGGTGGTTCTTCAATGCACACTCAAATACATTGTATAGCATAATCTGCTTATTTATCGTACCGTAATTGGGAACTTCTCTCCAAATACCCAAATCATGGCCTATCCCTTGTCTGGGTCTCATGTATGCATGAGCGACAAAGTGTGACAGTGTGCCATGGCTGTATGCAGGGATTGGGTATGGTGCCTCCAGCAGAACCAGCAACGTCAGATAATGTCCATGAAAAGTCCACACATGTTAGGACCCTGACAGTTCACACGCTGAATCACATTGCTCACAACATATTGATGGGCTGTGCATGCTGAATAGCTGCAAGATTAATCAACACAGAGGCTATGATGTTCCCAGATGCAGTGGGAACTTTACAGGCCAACCTGTGTACAAATGTTGTAATGACACCTGCCGGAACAAGACTCCTGAGATATGATCTCACTCAGCACACCAAGGTTGCCCTGTTGACAGTCTCATAACACGTCTGCAGTGACAGGGTGGGACCATCCCCTTGTTGGTTCTTAGATCCTCATTGGCTTTACTTCCATTGATCTCTGAAGGATACTCAGTAGATACAGGAATAGCCGCCACTTACTAATGATGAGACCTGAACGTAACTGTGACAACATAGACCCCTAAAAATATACAGGATCAACACTGGACCACACACATGAACCATACACCTCTGTGCAATTGATCACTGGAAATATGTGGCCACGTGCTGCTTCGTCTGCTGGTCCACCACTGCCACAGGAGAGTTGTGGCTCAGTCATATGACCACAACTGTGGCGTGATATTACATTTGTGGTTCACCTTTGGCTTTCCGTGTCAATAACATGGTACCCACTTAGTCTGTACATGTGCCTGACTCATGGTGGGTTCACCAACAAGTGCCTAGGAAGCAGTATCCTAATTTCTCCCCCTACTTCCATTCTCATGGTGAGACCTTTCACTGGCTGTGGGTGCTCTGATGGCACTAGCAGCACACTTAACAATCTGGTCCTGCCCCAGTCTCTGATTTTTCACAACCACTTATATGTAGTTGAAATGTAGCATATACTATGCATAGCATTGTTATGGCACGATATGGATGTCAGCATTGGCAATGTGTACAGTTGATGTTGGGGAATGTGTGGTACATTGGATTGCCCTGATAGTCGTAGCAGTGTCCTATTTCCTTCTCTGACTGTGCAGTTGTATTTCAGTGACCAGTTACATGTGTCCTCCCCCTCAATGCTGTTGTCTGAGCAGTATGACATTTGGGATGTTGCATTGTGACCCAGGCACAGGATGAACCCTGACATATGCAGCATGGATGTGACATTAGTGCTGTGTAGCTCCTAATGTTGATGACATTGGCGGATGTTTGCGGCAACTATGGGCATTCACATTTGACAGGACTGGAACATTTGTCTTGTTTCAGGGGATTGTAAACGTTGTCATCCTAAACCCTCTAATTAGGTGTGTATGATCCATGGGAACGTTACTGCCATTGGCTACTTGACCAGCACACACAGCGTAGGTGGTAATGACAACTGTTGTCAATGTTACATTCCAGTTGTCGGTATGGCTAGAGGATGTTAATTGGGCCCTAGTTAATGTAGGGGGTATAGTGGCTGATGTGTGACGGGATGTCAGTTTGACATTGTGCTCTTCTCTCCTGACGTGGCTTTACCTTTGCAACATCATTGGCATGGCAGCATACCCCCATGGAAATGTTGTTGGTGTTGTGTTATGGTGTGCCCCAGCTTTTCTCTGTACAGGCCATGCCCCCGTGCCTTACCCCTTTACCCATGCCACTCCATGTATATGATGACTTACATGCATTGTGTAGTCGTTATCCCCCCCCGGTTGCAGTTAACATTAGTGCATTTTAGTTTCCCATGCGACTTACCCTGCATGTGCGTTGTCTCCTGGTAGTCTGCGCTGTCCTGTTCTTGAATCCCTGTGACGATCCCCTCAGGGATGACGGCTACGACCATCTCCTCCATGTGGTCCAGGGCCTCCTGGTGTGCTGGACTCCCATCTCCAGTCTGCAGTGCTGCCTTCTTGTTCTTGGCCATCTTTTCCTTGGTCCTGCGCTTGCAGTCATGCCATCGTTTCTTGCACTCGATGACTGTTCTGCGTACTTCTGCCACACTGTTAATCTTGTCAACAATTTGTTGCCATATTGCCTCTCTCCTACTGATTGGCAACTTTGAGGTGACAAACAGTTGGTGCTGGTATTCCGTCACCTCTTTTACCAGAATTTCCTGCTTCTCTGCACTGAAGCAACACTTTCTTTTCTTCTTCTCCCTGTCCTGGTTCTTGTGTGGGTCCTCCTGGCTGGTTCCTGGTCTGTTGTCATCTTCCTGGGGTCTGTACAGGTATCTGGAATCCATTTTGTCTCTCTTCTGCTGAAATGGCTGTGTTTGCGGGGAATTTTGACGCTATTGGGACGTGGGTCCCTTGCTCACTGTGCCACTGGATTCAAGCTAGCCTGGCTGATGAAGGGTGAAACCCTGAAACCGGTCCCAGTATGCTTGTTTCCGGTCCATTGAGGACCTGGCTTGGCAGTTCGGGCTGGACTGTTTCCATGAGGGACAGGGTCAAGACTGATTTGCATATGGCTGGGTCCAAACTGGGGTGGCATGGTGAGCAAAATAACAATGGATTAAACCCAGATCTGTGACTGGGGGTGAGTGTTTGCATTGTTCAGCACTCTGTCCATCATCCTTTTGTGTTGCTAATGTTGCCCCAAGTGGGAAAGGTATGCCCAGACGTGGGTCCCTTGCTCACTGTGCCACTGGATTCAAGCTAGGGGCAGTGTAAAGGGAGAGGAATGCAGATTGGTAGGTGTACTGAGAGAGAAAACACAATATTTTGTTAAATAGGCAATATTTTTGAGGACTTTCAAAACACAGAAGGAGAATGTTTGTATACGCTTTTGTCTGTGTGTATGTAAAAATTCCTTGTCAAATCCAACTGACATCTCACCATACCCCTCTGAAAGCACCTGTACCCAACTATATATCAGAAAATACGTTTATTGGGGGGAGTGTAACATCCCAAGCACGCTCCCTGAAGGTACGTCCCTGGGACCATGCTTACCCTGCGAGTCAAGTGCACATGGGGTTCTGACAATCATAATAATTAGTTTAATATTAATTCAAGAAATGGTGGTGTGACATGGTGCACTAGAGAGACTTTCAAGAGCAGAATTATTAATGTTTACTGCAATGCAGAACAGTAACCAAAGCATAATAGACTCAAGCAACCTATTTTCGCTGAAACCCAGCATGGAAATAGTGGTGTAATTTGGAGGCAAACAAATTACTTGCGAGAGCACGTGACGGCCTGTTATCTCATACTGTTGTGTGGTTTTACAACAAACCTCCTCTACCTGAGACAATCAGGTTTCTTACCTGCATTTTTCCATTTTCTTTGGAAATGTAATTCCCTGCGCAGGATGACAACATACATTATTTTCTTTTACCAGCAGCAACCAAAGATGGTGTGTTGATCTGCGCAAGAGAAAGCAGTGCAGAGCCATATTTATTAAAAATGGCTTGCTGCTGTCATCCCCTGTGCTGGAGCATGAACAGGCTGCCTAATGCAATGCACAACTTCTACAGTGCAGCTCACGTGCAATGTGTGAAATGTTTGTAGAAATTAAAACATTTCTCTATTTTAGCACCTGCTTCAAGGAGGCGTTATTTTTTAAGCATATCCGAGTCTGATTATCTTAGTAGGTTAGGCTTTTTGTCGAAAACTATCCAAGTTTGTGGTGATCCGCCCATCTAATGCTTCCTTGAGGTAAGGTGGCACATAGCAGCGCAACGACATATTTGCTCTGCGAAAGGGGTACCTATCCAGCACAAAATACCAAAACGTTGCTCTGCTTTGAGTCATTTTGTGTGACTTTGCACTGGTGCAAAATCTTAGTAAGTCTTCTCCTCAGTGTTTTTAATGTTTTTCAGAAAATATTTTGTCTTTGTCGGATTACTGAATCTTTGTTAATTTCACATTATATTTTGTTTTATTGTATTATTTAGGTAGCGTTTACTGCACCTACGAGGGTACTGAAGCAATTTGGTATACAGGGGCATATTCATACTCCGTTTGCGCCGAATTTGCGTCGTTATTTTCGACGCAATTTCGACGCAAAACTAACTCCATATTTATACTTTGGCGTTAGACGCGTCTAGCGCCAAAGTTCATGGAATTAGCGTCATTTTTTTGCGTGAACACCTTCCTTGCGTTAATGAGATGCAAGGTAGGCGTTCCCGTCTTAAAAAATGACTGCGATGCTATTGCGTCGTATTTATACTCCCGGGCAAAAATGACGCCCGGGAGTGGGCGGGACTAAAAAACCCGCATTAGCGCCGGATTTTAGCGCCTGGGTCAGGGCAGGCGTTAAGGGACCTGGGGGATCCGAATGAGCCCAGAGGTGCCCTCCCAAGCCCCCAGGGACACCCCCTGCCACCCTTGCCCACCCCAGGAGGACACCCAAGGATGGAGGGACCCATCCCAGGGAAGAAAAGGTAAGTTGTGGTAAGTATTTTTTTTTTTTTTTTTTTGGCATAGGGGGGCCTGATTTGTGCCCCCCTACATGCCACTATGCCCAATGACCATGCCCAGGGGACAGAAGTCCCCTGGGCATGGCCATTGGGCAAGGGGGCATGACTCCTGTCTTTGCTAAGACAGGAGTCATGTTAATGGGGGTTGGGCGCCAAAAAAAAATGGCGCAAATCGGGTTAAGACGTTTTTTTTGCCTCAGCCTGACTTGCCCCATTTTAGGACGCCCAAACGCCATTTTTCCCTACGCTGGCACTGCCTGGTGTACGTGGTTTTTTTTCACGCACACCAGGCAGCGCCGGTCGGCTAACGCCGGCTAACGCCATTCAATAAATACGGCGCCCGCATGGTGCTTCAGAATGGCGTTAGCCGGCGCTAATTTTTTTGGCGCAAAACTGCGTTAGCGCAGTTTTGCGTCAAAAAGTATAAATATGGCCCACAGTATTTTATTTTTACCGCTATAAATAAAAACAGGACTTTTCATCTAACTTCATTCAAACCCTATTTAAAGTAGAAATGTTTGTCCCACAGAGCAATATTTATTGTTATGCAAAAGTCGTTAAGGTTTGAAAAATCAACTAGAACTGAGGGTATGGTGAAGGCAATATGAAAAGTGTTTTTGTAACAATGTTCTTTATATATCAACACGTGCTTTATTACATCCCAATAAAGCCATATTAAACTGTCTAGGCAACATTTTTGTTAAGGAGTAGAAGAGAGATAAGTAACTTCACAGTCACATGTGATTATGCCAAGACGTCAGGTAAAGGTTATTTTGTTTAGCTTTACTATTTTATAAATTTAGCATAGTACGTTGTTTGAATGGCATTTCAAATACGCTTTTAAAGCAGCACAGACGTTGAGCGACTCAAGTGCGACCTCAATGCGTTTTTTTGCCTGCACTTTGTAATTCACAGGAGAAAATGTTCCAACTTTTATAATTAGGGTTTTGAAAGCAAACAAAGATTTCCGTGACCTTATAGAGACAAGAAGGCATTGGCTGAGTGCCTTTTAAGGTATTTGAGCTATGAGGTGACTTGCTATGACCTCAGTACTCATATTTGGGGTTTACTTAATTCCTTATAATTCAAATACCTCAAATAAGGTGCATGTAGATTAAAGGAATTATGAAAAAAGAATAATGACATATGTCAGGTTGAGGCCCACCTCTTAGATGAAGTCAAATGTGCTCATAAAAGGTTTTTTTATTTTAAAATATGTCTCGTATTTTCCCAAAAATAGTACTGTTGCAGTGACTGACGTTTCCCCACGTTTTCATACTAGACACAATCAATCAATCAATCAAGCAGTAATTTGTTAAGTGCGCTACTCACCCAGTAGGGTCTCGAGGCGCACGGGGGGGTGGTATGGGGTGCTACTGATCTAAGAGCCAGGTCTTGAGGCGCTTCCTGAAGGTCAGGTGGTCCTGGGTCAGACGTAGGTTGACGGGGGGAGGGAGTTCCAGGTTTTGGCGGCAAGGTGGGGGAAGGATCTGCTGCCGGTTGTGGTCCAGTGGATGCGGGGGACGGTTGCGAGGGCGAGGTTGACAGAGCGGAGCTGGCGTGTCGGGATGTGGAAGTTGAGACGCTCGTTGAGGTAGGCAGGTCCGACGTCGTGGAGAGCTTTGTGAGCGTGGGTCAGGAGTTTGAAGACGATTCTTTTGTTGATGGGGAGCCAGTGGAGGTCTCTGAGGTGAGATGAGATGTGTTTGTGGCAAGGGAGGTTGATGATGAGTCGTGCTGAGGTGTTCTGGATGCACTGGCCGATGTTCCCATGTAGAGGGCATTGCCGTAGTCCAGTCTGTTGCTGACCAGGGCGTGGGTGACCGTTCTTCTGGTTTCAACGGGGATCCATCTGAAGGTCTTGCGAAGCATGTGAAGGGTGTTAAAACATGAGGATGAGATGGCGTTGACTTGCTGGGACATAGAGAGCGATGAGTCCAGTATGAAGCCGAGGTTGCGTGCGTGGGTGGTGGGTGTTGGGGCAGATCCCAGGGTGGCAGGCCTCCAAGAGTCGTCCCATGCTGACCTGTTGGAGCCGAAGATGATGATCTCGGTCTTCTCCAAGTTCAGTTTGAGGCGGCTTGCTTCCATCCAGTTGGCGATGGCGTGAAGTCCGGTGTGGAAGTTGGTCTTAGCGGTTGCTGGGTCCTTCGTGAGAGAGAGGATGAGCTGAGTGTCGTCTGCGTAGGAGACAATGTTGAGGCTGTGGGATCGGACGATGTTGGCGAGCAGTGCCATGTAGACATTGAAGAGGGTGGGGCTGAGTGAGGATCCCTGGGGGACTCCGCAGATGGTCTTGGTGGCTTTAGAAAGGAACGGGGGGAGGCGGACTCTTTGGGTTCTTCCAGAGAGGAAGGATGTGAGCCAATCCGGGGCTCTGTGGCGGATTCTGGCGTCGTAGAGGTGTGTGCAAAGGGTGTGGTGACAGACAGTGTCGAAGGCTGCGGAAAGGTCAAGGAGGGCAACGGTTTCATCTTTGTCGAGTCTGCTCCTGATGTCGTCAGTGCAAGCGATAAGGGCGGTCTTGGTGCTGTGGTTCTTGCGGAAGCCAGACTGGGAGATGTTGAGTAGGCTGTTGTCCTCCAAGAAGCAAAATAGTTGGTTGTTGACTATCTTCTCGATGACCTTCCAGGGAAGGGGAGTAGGGAGATGGGCCGGTAGTTTTTGAGGTCTTTGGGGTCAGCAACACAAGCAACATATTTTCGCTGAAATCCAGCATGGAAATAGTTGTGTCATTTGGAAACAAACAAGTCATGTAGAGAGCACATGATGGCCAGTTATCTCATACTAGTGTGTGGTTTTACAACATACCTCCTCCACCTGAGACAATCAGTTTGATTACCTGCATATGTTTTCCTTCCTTTGGAAATTTAGGGGCAGATTTAAGGAAAGTGGCGCTAGTGCTCCTAGTGCAGCGCCACTTTCCTTGCTCCACTTAGCGCCTCCCTACCGCCACCATGTGTGTGCCGTATTTAAAATATGGCGCCCCATGGCACAGGGTAGGGGACAATACCGCCATTTTTTGTGACGCTATTGATGTACTCGGCAGGAGTAGCGCCAAAATTACATAAGGGCCCATTTTAAATAATGGTATGCCCCTTTTAGCACCTTCTCTGGGCAGGCTTTAAAATGACCAAATCTCTTAGATTTCCTTGCGCCATTCTTTCAGCCCCCCTAACAGGGTAACACCCCCCTTGCATACATTATGCCTGGCGGCGGCATAATGTGGCGCAAGGGTTTACAAAGTGGCGCAATGCAAGCATTGCACCACTTTGTAAATGTGGCATGTGGGAAATTACACTTTAACGCCACGTTTGCATCAAACTATATGCCACAAATGTGGTGCAAGGTGGCGTCAGGGGCTTACAAATATGCCCCTTAATTTCCTAGGCAGGGTGACAACACACATTGTTTCTTTTTACTAATGACCGGCCAAAATGACATCACTAGTGTGAATTGTGCAACAGTACAATTCCAACAACAGTACAAATTCCAATGACACAAGTTAAGGATGCCCTGTTGAACGTTTAAAACATTAAAACTGCCAAACTTGCATATAAAAATGCTCCCTTTAAGAGAGCGTACTGAGGAATCAAGCTGAGTGGGATCAACATATGGCCAAATGCACCCTGTACTCTACAAAAACAATGGCCACAAGAGGTATCAATTTAAAACGGTGTAATCAATCATGTCGTGTATTCTACCAATCACAAAGCAATTCATGAAATAAATAAAGACCACGTTAAAAATGAGTAAAATCAGGATGTTTTATGTGATTTTGAACCAGAATTCATAGGCAAAAAGGACGAAAAGGTGATAGACTGTGGAAGGAAAACAATGCAGAATGTTCAACTGGTAATCACCCTACAGTTCATATTCTGCTTTGTAATTTACCTACAATCAATTCGTTTTTTGCAATATCTGTCTATGGCGTTTTCACCAAGAAAAAGGTCAAAGAGCCATAATACGGACAAGTTCATATTTGATGAGCACTGGAGGTGTCTATGAAACTAGAAAAGTATTAGGAAAATGCCTATTAGTTCATATCAATAAATAAACAGCTCATCATATAAAAACAAAATTCATTCAGCCAATATAAATATCCCCTCATATCCCACTAGACAAATATACACAAGTAAAAAATTGCAGTGCAAAATTCATTAAGAAAAAAGTAAAATAAATAAATCAATCAAGATAAAAATATAAAATCATTTAAAAATACTCTAGATTATTTCTCCACGTTATGGCTCCCTTAAGAAAATACCTCAGCCCCTGCCACACCAGTGCATCAGAAGCTATGCTCAGCCACAAAAATGCTGGGTGATATTGCACAAAACCCCTAGGCTTCAGCAGGGCGAATAAAAAACGCTGCCTGAAGTACACCTATTAAGCCCCCATAATTTTCAGGAAATTTTCCTTAGCCCAACGTTTGTCACAGCTGCTCAGACCCTCAGGAGCCTCAAACATATCCGGCCGCCTCAGTACACAGGCTACTTTTCTTATATACATCAGCCAGGGGATGTCCTTCGCATAATCACAGGCAAACAGTCCAGCAGGACCTCTCTATTAAAAGAGGCACATTCATTTGTCCAAATAGAGATCCAGTGCAAGAAGGGCGCAAGCTGGATGGTATCTTGTACAAACTCAAGATCTAATTCAATATGCAGACAAAAACCAGAGTTTTTTTAACCAACTCCTATCAGCCTTCTGCAAAATCGATTTTCCTCTACAACAGGGGCCCTATTATCTGTATACCCCCAAAGTGGTGCCCCACACAGCAGGACTGGGAGGCATTCACACCCATAGACTTCAAGCAAGGGCTTAATATGCTTACTTCCCACCCGTGCAGCAAAGTCAAACGTGGCCCCAAATGTAGCATTAAAAAGCACCCCTCTCCTGGCAACACAAGGTTTCCATGAGCCTTTATCATCAAAATGAACCCCTAAATAGGGGAAATTCTGTACCTTGCTGATTACTTGATTTTTGCAGTTTATCTCTAGATCTAGGGCTGACATAAAAGATTCATAAGCTCTGACTGCTTCCCGGAGGCCATTCATAGTACGGGCCATGAGCACCGCATCATCCGCATAGATTAATACCGGGACACTATTACCATTAATTTTAGGAGCATCCCTACAATGTTCCACTAAAAAATCAAACAGTCCATTAGTATACAGAAGAAAGAGTGTAGGTGCCAGGACACATCCCTGGCGCACACCCCTGTTTAGCTCAAGAGCATCCGAACATTCCCCATTGGTCCCCACCCTCACGTTTGCATCAGTTCCTAGGTGGAGGTACCGAAGCAACTCCACAATTTGGGGATCCATATCTAACCGGTTTAACCTCTCCGACAGCTTGATCCGATTTACCTTATCAAAGGTACAGCTAAGATCCATGAATGCAAGATATAGGGTGCCTTTCCTGGCTTGCGTGTATTTCCCAATCACCATCAAAAGGTTTAAACACTGTTCCTGGGTACCAAGCCCCTCCCTAAAGCCGTGCTGTACCCGGCTCAAAATTTCATTATCAGCCATCCAAACCTCAATACGCCTTTAAATAATCCTGCCCAAAATTTTGGCTGATGAATCAAGAAGGGAAAATTATATATATATTGCTTGGGATCATTACAGTCCCCCTTTTTGAACACGGGAATAATACAAGCCGATCTCCATGAGGCAGGAATTCCCACACTGACTGCTACATTAAGAACATTGATAGGCGCCCATGGCTGGGGACAAGATTTATAGAGATCCATAGGAATTAAATCCGAGGCCTGGAGCTTTATTGCTAGCACTGCCATGAAGGGCCTCCCTTGCCTCATGGATTGTAAACCTGATAGCTAAGTTGGGGGAATCATCAGGCTGTATACCCCGATTGTTTCCTAAAGGACTCCCCTGAAAAATTCTACAGAAATGATTCACCCAGACCTCAGAGGCAATGTTACAGCCCAGGCCCTCAGATGTTTCTGATTCAAAGAAACCCCTATTTACAACCTTCCGAAACAGGCCAGGGTTCTGAAGCCCCACTGCACGTTCCAGTTTCTCCCAGGCTAACTTCTTGAGCCTCAACCTTCTTTCCTTGGGGTTTTACCAGCGTCATAGCAGGACTTATGGAACCATCCACCCTTATCCTTGCGGGGGGACTGTGCAGCCAGGATCAAGCAGTCTTTAAAAGCTTTGTTCACTCTGAGCATCGCAGCCATGACTTCCCCTGGACTGGAAATTTCCGCCAGAAATCTGTAAGCAATTTTAGGTTGTCCCCCACCACCCTAACCACTACTTGATGGATATTAACCTGTTTCCAACCAACTCTCCTGCCCTGGTCTTTTATCTTCACCAAAGCTGGCCCTCCTCGACCTGGTTTAGATAAAGTTGAAAAGGACTGTAAGGGGGTTATGGTCACTAAGGTGATTCTCTACCACCTCTCCACCTATGACCAGATCTTTTAGAGGTGGGGACACAAAAATATAATCAATAGTTGTACCAGCCCCTCTACCTACAAAGGTTGGAAACTGGTGAGTGCCCACCACTTCAATGTCAGAAATATTCAGAAGACCCATTTTCCGTAGGCCCTTAATCAGAACCCTGCCCCTGGGATCCTGTCCACCATCTGCTAAATAAACCTCGTGATCAGACTCAAAGGGATTCACCACAGTGCTGTGCCGTCCTATCTTAGCATTGAAATCACCTGACACAACAGCACAGAATTCCAAACCCACCTTCTCCATTCTGCGCTTCAGTATCTGGAGAGCTGATAAAAGGACCTTGATTTGGCACCTCACATCCCAAACAGCGTTATATAAATTAACCAAGAAAACATTGAATTTGTTAGGGAAAACTACCCAGACAATCAGTATACCCTGGTGATTACAGTTAATTTGAAATGCTTTCGCTGTTTTAGTAAATTGGATTAGGGTGACCAAACCACCTTTGGGGCGGCCTCCGTAGGGTCGAGCTGCCGGGACTGCAAATCTATAATAACCATCCCAGGCTGCCTGCCCATCCGACCAGGTCTCTTGGAGCATGATAAAATCATAGTGCGCCAAGCACTTTGTCCATGCCTGGTCTGAGAGCTTTGTATCTTACCCTGCAATGTTCCATGAGATAAGGCAGCACTTTGTAATCTTCTCACCCTGGACCTCCCTAGTCAAGACAACACTAGGGGGTACTGCCAAACTCTCAGTCTGTCTCCTTGCATGGCATCAATCCACCGCCTCCAGGTCAGGAGTGATAATAATATCATTCCTCCAACTAGCAAGCTGTGGAATACTCTGGCCAAGATGGGAGTTCCCACAATTTCTAATTAGAGACTCAACGCCCTGCCACATATGATTATAAAAATAGCCCAAAGGGACCATACCAATCTTTCCCTCTCTCAGGGAAACCATACTTTGTGTGGAGAGGAGCCATAGGGCCAGGCCAGGATATCTACAGTTAATAATAATGCAGTCCCTGTTTCTCTCTTTTGCTTGGGGCCCAACCCAATCAATTCTTCTGACAAACAAGATATCCCTCAGGTCCATACAAGCAAAATCACAGTTCTTACTCAGCCAATGGCCAGCCTTATATTTCAATTGGTCCGTAGATTCACTAGAGCCTGGAGGAAGAGCAGGGACGTCTGTCAACACCACCACATTGGGGGCAAAGGCTGGAGGGATCTCCAAACAAACCAGTGGGGAACTTTTCTTCATCAAATGCCGATTTTGTATTCTGCCATTATGTTGGGACTCCCTCTCAATTTCCACGGGCCCATTGTCAAATTGTCTACCGCCTCTCGATCTGTTTTCCTCCCTTGCACCTATTTAGGGGGCTGAAGGTGCAGCCGGAACAGTCTCTGCACAAAGACCCTGCGCCCCTGGATTTGCAACGTTAGCTAGCTGCCTCCCAAACACCACAGGCCCATTATCAAATTGTCTACTGCCTCTTGACCTGTTTTCCTCCCTCGCACCTGTTGAGGGGGCAGAAGTTGCAGCCGGAACAGCCGGAACAGTCTCTGCACAAAGACCCTGTGCCCCTGGATTTGCAATGTTAACCGGCTGCCGTGTGGCTCTCTCCAAGGCCCTGGGAGCACCCTCACGTAGAAGCTCCCTCTCACACAGTTGGTTTAGGCAGTTAAGATCCAGGGGACCGCCTGTGACTGGGCTGAACCACTCCTGCTCACACAGCCGGGAGAAAGCTTTTTCAAGAGGCAACAATTTCTCCGAAACTGGAGTCAAACTAGCCTCAATCATCTCCTTGAATTTCATTAATAGATTATTTACTCCACCACCCGGGGGCAGGCTAAAGTCAATGCCATCTATCAGGCCCGTAGAATCTGTAGACAGAGACGGTTTCAATTTGCTCCCGGCTTTCTTCGGTGCCTTTTTCTTTTTCAGGGGAGGGCTATAGCTTTCTAGGGGGCGGAGCGGAGGAGTGACCGCAAGAGCCTCTTACTTTTCCTCGAGGGCCCAGTCCCACCACAAGCCTCCGTTTCTGCAGGTAGGGTAATTACAGAGGCAGCACATTGCACCCTCCCGGAGGGAACCTCTTCAACTTCGAAAACCCCCAAAGCATCACTTGCTACAGAAGCTTGGTGCCAGTCACCCATTTCCAAAGAAAGCCTCCTCTCCGCTAGGTCAATCTCCTTGGTCACAACCCCAACAGCTCTAGAGAGAAAGGAGTACAGGGTTGTGTTTAAACTTCCCTGCCCTCCGCCACCATTATGGGCCCCAGTTTGTTGGCCCCTTCTTCTGCCCATCCTCACAGTGCACAGTGAATGTCTTTAGACGGGACAACAGGTCAGCAACAGACACACGGAAAAGTTGGAGTAATAAATTTCACCTAGGGAGGGAGCCAAGACGCACTAGGGCCTGACACAAGTGCCTTCAAATGTCATGGAATGTCAAAACAATAATCTCTCACTCACACTTACCCTCTATGCGTGAGTTAAGAGGGATGGCCCAGCCCGGCCTCTGTCGGTCGCTGACGGGTGAAAAATGGGCCCGCCCTTGGCCAGGGCTTGTCCCGCGCACGCCCCGTGCAGCGGAAGAGAGTTCAGCGCTTTGAAGCGCTGACCAGGGGTTCGCTCCTCCCCCTGCCTCCACTTCTTCTGGGACACGAAGTCCCAGGCCCCAAACTGCAGGCAGAGTGTCCCGCGCAGCAGAAGAGAGTTCGATGCTTTGAATTGCTCACCGGGGGTTCGCTCCTCCCCCTGCCTCCACTACTTCTGGGACACGAAGTCCCTTGGCCCCAAACTGCAGGCAGCGTGTCCCGTGCAGCAGAAGAGAGTTTGGCGCTTTGAAGCACTCACCAAGGTTCACTCCTCCCCCTGCCTCCACTTCTTCTGGGACACGAAGTCCCTTGGCCCCAAACTGCAGGCAGCGCGTCCCCTATACTTAAAAAAAGGGCAGTCAATGACCTGAAAAGAGTATGGATAGTGTAAAAGCTTATAATGCATTAAAAGGATAAACCATAAAAACACATTTTAGAGATATGACGCACATTGGTGCAAAGAAAAAGTACTATAAACGTTCCCTTGCTGTTTTCTGAAGACATAGTTTATACAGAAAATAAGAACTAAAAAGGTATCATGAGAGGAAAGAAACAAACATCGGCAAAATAAGGTACTCGTCCACTAGCACTGGCACTGATGTGCACTTCTTTTTAGGTGGATATACACATGTGATCAGACGAAATGCCATGGCTTCCTGTGCAAGAGAGCCATTGGCTGCAATCAGATGACTCACTGCTCCATGCTGTATGCTGTGGTGGGTGGAAACAAAATGTGAAGGATCAGTAAAGAAACCAATGGATGAAGAGGGCTGCCATAAGGCCCCTTTATGAATGTAAATATGAATGTACTGTTTTAGTATTTTTACTTAAGAATTTTTTTTGACTTCTTGAGGCCAGCAACACAGCTAAGGCAGTCTCTAGGCCAAACCTAAGAATGTATTTGCATATGTTCATTTTTATCAAAATATTTTTATTAGTTTAATATTTTCAACAGCAGCATGAACTTCCGAAGAACTCACAGTATCAAATTACATCCCTTGACTGAGTACAGTTTAATTGTGTTTCGAACGTTCCTTCCCACTCTCTACACATAGGCCAGGAAAAAAAGTAGCACCCAGGTCGACCCACTGATTTAAGGGGCATATTTACATACCACTAGCGCTACCAGAGCCTCACTTTTGTGATATTCTGGTGGCGCTGTGCCCTGCTCCACAAGATGGCGCGAAAGCCACTTTTTATGGCTTAATGCCACCTTGTAATTATGGGCCTTTCGGGTGCAGTTTTCTGCAGCAGAGGGGCGTGCAATGGGTGTTGCTGTGGGTGTACCACCGCAACATCCATTGTTTTTTACGCTGCCCCAGATTTACAAGAACTCGGAAATTTGTGGTGGTGCCAAAAACTAAAACCCACCCAGGGATGGCATTGGCATGGCGCAACAAGGAGAAATACTTTAATTTCTCCTTGTTTTTGCTTTTTTTATGTGTGCTGTATTCTGCTGCTCACATGGAAAGGGCTAAACACCATGAATGATTGTTTATGTGCAGGAAGGTGTTCCTTCCTTCACACAAACAATCATTCAACAATGATGATTTGCTATTTCTATGTGTGCTGCAAGATAGTAGCCAGCACCGCATATATATTGATTATATCCCCTACAGGAGTTGTAGGACAGAAACACTTTTTCAAAAGATGTAGTCGCCCACAGCAGCCTCTGTGTTCAGTGCCAACTCTACAGATATCAAATCCACTCCTATTTTTGTATGGCAAAGTCCCTTTCCCAAGATTCAAGTATATAGAATTTACTCTGATGTACGGCGTCCCTCAAGATTCAGCAACTCTCCTCCCTCCATTTTGCAAATGCTAACTCACTTCCAGCCTAGCTATTATTATGCCTCGGCTAAACTTGTGGTAAATCAGCAACTAGTTTAAAGTATCTCTGCCCAAAGAGGGTACAAGTGTGACGTCAGTGATGTAGCAAAGGTCACATGGGCCCTAATGCAAGTGAAAAAAATAGGTTCTCTGGCTCCTGAATGAATAGTAAAAGGCAGCTGTAGATGTTGTGGAATGGGACCCTCACACCCTTAGAACCTGTTGCCAAAGCCCCTAGTACACTAATGATACGTAGACCCTTATGTCACCAAATATACTTAGCCCCTTTCAGTCGTAGTCTCACATTTACAGTAACATACAACCAACAGGGAAATTTTCTTCAGCATTGTCCTGCCCCCATTTGACAAAATAGATCTTCCAAGTTTTATGGCCAGAGCTGCCGACTTTGGAATTGAAGAACCACGTTTAAATCTCAGCACTGGCTCAGAATTCTGTTATTCTGGGGAAATCACTTAAACTCTCCATGCCTAAAAAATAAAAAATTTGACTTTGTGTAATGTAACTGGTACCCATATGCAGTGCTCCAGCCCCTTCGGGTTGACTTTGCGCAAAATAAAACTGCAAAAATAAAAAGCATTGGCAAAGCCATTAGGTTTCAACTAAGCGAGAGCTATTGGCTTTGCCAATGTCTTTTATCCATGTTGTACAGCGGAGTGGAGTAGCGTGGAGTGGAGTGGCACAGTTTAGAGTGGTGTAGAGTAAAGTAGCAAAGAGTGGAGTGGAGTAGTGTTGCTTGGAATGGCATAGAGTGGATTTGAGTGGCGTAGAGTAGCATAAAGTAAAGTGAAGTGGCATAGAATGGTGTAGAATGAAGTGGGGTAGAGTAGAGTGGTGTAGAGTGCTATTGTGTGGAACGGAGTAGGATACAGTGGGTAGAGTAGCACTGTGTGGAGTGGGGTGCCATGATGTAGAGTAGAGTGGCAGAAAGTGGTGGAGAGTGGATTGGCATAGAGGGGAGTGGAGTGGTGTGAAGTGGCATAGAGCAGGGTGAGGTGGCATAGAACAGAGTGGAGTGGACTGGCATAGAATGCAGTGGGTGGAGAGTAGAGTTTAGTGGTGTAGAGTATAGTGAAATACAGTGCAATAGCACAGAGTGCAGTGGTGCAGAGTAAAGTAGAGTGGTGTAGAGTGAAGTGATGCACAGTAGAGTGCAGTGGCATTAAGTGCACTGGTATTGCGTGCAGTAGCATAGAGAAGAATCGTGATGAGTAGAGTAGAGGTGCGTAGAGTGCAGTGGCACAGAGTAGAGTGGTGTAGAGTGCAGTGACATAAAGTAGAGTGGTGCAGAGTAGAGTGCAGTAGTGTAGAGTGGTACAGGATAGAGAGGCATAGAGTGCAGTGGCATAGAGTAGAGTAACATAGAGTCCAGTGTAGATGTAGAGGGGTGAAGAGGCATAGAGTTCAGTTTTGTAGAGTTCAGTGATATAGAGTAGAGTGATGCAGAGTACAGTGCAGTGGTGTGGAGTACAAGGGAGGGAAGGGAGGGAAATGAAGCAACATGGAAGGGGGACAAATAGGGGGAAGAGTAGCTACATGGATGGGTATATGGGAGACCATCTAAAAACACTTGTGAGTGCAGTGGTGTAGAGTGGTGTAGAGTAGAGTGGCATATAGTGCATTGGGGATAGAATGCAGTGGAGTAGAGTGGTGCAGACTAGAGTAGAGTGGCATAGGGTGCAGTGGCATAGAGTAGAGTGGTTCAGAGAAGGATGACATAGAGTGCAGTGGCATAGAGTAGAGTGGTGTGCAGTGCAGTGTCATAGAGTGCAGTGGCATGGAGTGCATAGGCTAGAGTAACACAAAGTAAAGTAGAGTGGTATAGAGTGTAGTGGTGTGGAGTAGAATGCCATGGTGTATAGTGCAGTGGCTTAAAATAGAGTGGTGGAGAGTAGTGTCACATAGAGTGCAGTGGCATAGAGTGCAGTGGCCTAGAGCACAGTGTCATAGAGTGGGGTGGTGCAGAGTAAAAAATAGTGGCATACAGTGCAGTGGCGTAGAGTAGGGTTGTGCAGAGTAGAGTAGAGTGGCATAAAGTGCATTAGTGTAGAGTGATACAGAGTAGTGTGCAGTGGCATAGATTGCAGTGGCGTAGAGTGGTGAAGAGTAGATGCTGTGGCATAGAGTGCAGTGGTATAGAGTGCAGTAGTATAAAGTAGAGTGCAGTGGCGTATGGAATAGAGTGCAGTGGCATAGAGTAGAGTGGTGAAGAGTAGATGCATTTGCATAGAGTGCAATGGTATAGAGTGCAGTGGTATAAAGAAGAGTGCAGTGGTGTAGACTGCAGTGGCGTAGAGTACAGATTAGGGGTGGAAAGAAAAAGAAGCAATATGGAAGGGGGGCTGGTGGAAGGGAATAGAATCTACATGGACGGGGATATGGGAGACAGACTGAAAACACAAGCACTTATATGGAGTGCTTGAACACAAAAAAATTAGCTCTAAAAATGGGAGCAGTGGATGGACACAAGTACTTGGTCCATGCTCCAGGGGAAAGGCACAACAAAAGAAGAGGACTTGGCATCCTCATGCGGTGACAAATAGGGATGAAGTAAATAAGAGCAATGGTGAAGCTAAGAAATGGTAAGCTATGGGTGGGCTGTAAGCCCACTGTATGGAACCAACATGTCTCGCAGAGACAGCGCATTTGCATAAAAATAATTTTTTAACATTTCTTTGGCATTCTAGAGGTTAAGTTAACTACAAGGAACGTTCTAACCAATACAATTGGGGAAGTCGATACAGTTGTCAGTGATATTTCAACAAAGTTACAATTTCTTTACAAATCATCAGAGACTTTCTACATGTTTGATTATTTCTTCTTGGAAACGGAAGGATGACATACGCCTTCCAATGTTTTGTTCAATTTTCGCCAGTCGCATCACACATAACGCCTGCATGACGCCCCTAATCTGTACCAGTTGGCTGCCCAACTGTCTGTTGTATGTACTGTAGAGACTCAAAGGGAAACGACTTTTTAATTCAAAAGTCGTGTCAAGAGGACATCAGACTTGGATATGGAATGTAGAAAGCAGTTTTAGCACCCACTCAGCAGTCCTTTGAAAACCATTTGGCATTGCACATGATTCTCATGCATGATCTTTGTTTATTTGTACAATACTCTTGGCGGCTAGTATTACATTAATGTTCCATTGTTTTTGATTATTTTTGCATTTACTTGTGATTTGCTGGTCCAAATGAGGCACATGCACGTGATTTTATGTACACCACAACAATGTATCCTGTATCCCAGGGACGTCTCAAAAAAAGCCCACAATGAGCGAAACTTATGGTGGTGAAAAAACATTGCTAATATATTAACAGATGTTGATTTCATGCATCAAACATCTTTTGATCCAACACATTCCATTCATCCTCAGCATTAAACATTTGCTTGAATGCGTGGCAGAATAACAATCTGTAGTCCTAGCAGTATTATGCATTGCAATGTATAGAAAAAGCAACTCACATTTATTATTATTAGAACAATGGGCCGAATTTAAGAAAAGTGATGATGCATCCAATGCAGGGCCACTTTTCTTGCGCCTTCCTGCACCCCCCCCTAACGCTACCATGAGTGTGCCGTATTTATGATACAGCGCACCATGGCAGTATTAGGGAAAACAGCATTAACATTTTTGACGCTATTATGGTGTTTTGCTCCACTAGCGTCATAAAGTTTGGCACAAGTGGAGCAAAGTGCAAGGATTACAATGGGTGCATCCTTTTAAAGCCTTCTCTGAGCAGGCATTAAAAATAATGCCAAAAATGGCACAATGAAACCTTGTAGATTTCATTGTGCCATTTGTTATGCCTGGCACATGTATATTTTGGCGCAAAGGGTTACAAAGTGGCGCAGTGCCACTAAACCATGCAGAGCTCATGACATCACACATCCTCAGTCATGTCACTGATGATGCCATTTGATATGCCATCACTGTGGTTAATGGTTAAGGGGGTTATTCTAACTTTGGAGGAGTGTTAATCCGTCCCAAAAGTGACGGTAAAGTGACGGATATACCACCAGCCGTATTACGAGTTCCATAGGATATAATGGACTCGTAATACGGCTAGTGGTAAATCCGTCACTTTTCCGTCACTTTTGGGACGGATTAACACCTCCTCCAAAGTTAGAATAACCCCCTAAGTGTCCAATTTCAATAGTACTTATGGTTTTGGTTCTTTAAACAAACTTCATTGTATCTGTGTATTTTTAGTGAATTTGAAAAATTTCTAAATATACTGTCTGAACATCAGAAGTAACCATAAAATTCCCTTTTTTCAGTGAATTTTCTTTGGTTGCCATACTACGTCCATCACATTCAGTGGATACCTGCAAAGGACCAGTGCAGCTAGGGTTTGCTGCAGGACCTGACCTGGAGTGAGGTCCTGCATCCAGCCTCACAAGCTGACTATCAACCTTTCCAGCCTCAGTAGCATATATCTAATCTTTACTTATATGAAGTGGAGTTTGTCTCAAGGACGGGCAGTCATGTAGCATGTCTGCACCCAAGTACCCTTGCAGACGTTCACTTTCAGTGCACAGTGCTTTTGGCCATGTGCAGCAAGGATTGGGTAAAGGTCCTAGACAAATGTCCAGGCCCTTTCTCCAACTTCACTAGTGGATGCCCAACTGAGCTGCACATGGCCTTCAGCTGTGCATAGTGGGAGTAGGATTCAGGGCCTTGTTTGCAGCCAGTCTCTGTACCTAATCCACCTGCTGTGCATGGCACTCAGCAGTTTGCAACAGTTAGGTGACGTGCGTCGCAGTAGTGCAGGTCCTGATCCAAGTCCACCCACTGTACAAGGTTTTTTCTTCCATGCAGAGTGATAGTTGGGTGCAGGGCCTGGCCTGTGGCTATGCCCTGTACGAAACATCCCATGTTTTTATGCCAAATATGCATAGTCTTTGACTGTGCAGACTAAGGTTTGGACAGAACGTAGTCATTATAGCCAGTGCTTAGTTCACCATACAACCAAGTCTTATTACAAATGGCTTTTCCCATGCAAAGCATGAGTTTGCCAGAGCACCTTGTCTTTGGTAACAGAATTCACTATCTTCATTAAAAGCGCATTTTATGAAATTAGTCAGCTCTTGCACAACAAATATGATGATATGGCTGTATAAAATAGGAAAAAATAACAAACAAAAAACCATAGGGGTATATTTATGAGCCCCTTTGCATCGCTCTTGCACGACACAACATGGTGTAAGAGTACCACAAATGAAAAATTAGATTTATGACGCTACGCACGGCCAACTTTGCTTTGCCCTGTGTGGCTTCATAAATCTCGAGTAAAGTAATGCAGTGCAAATCGTTCTGTTGTATTACTCTGTGCCAGGGAGGCATTTCCATAGGTGTTTTGTGGCTGTTCCCACGCAAAATCCATGGCTTTTAACACATTGCCTGATTTACAATGACAGATAAACCCGGGAATGAGCCAAAAAGATATGCCTCCCCAGGAGAGGCATAACGGGGAAAAATCTATTTTTTTCCCTCGTTTTTCCTCTTTCTCTGTGTGCTGCATTTTGCAGTACATTGAGAAAGAGGAAAAAGACCCTCAGGATTGTGTTTGTGAAGGAAGGTCCCCTTTGCTGCACAAAAACAATCCTGCATGTAACGCAGGCACCCTTGCACCATGGCACAAGGTTGCCTGCGTTGTCATTAGGCAGTCTATTGTCACCAGCACAGGGAAAGGACAGGAACGCATCATATTGCCTTAAATATGGCACATTCCTGGCCTTTCCCAGTGATGCAGCACAATGCAGCAAGGTGACTTGCTGCTCCACTTTTCCATAAACATGCCCCCTTTTTTTGTTGAATTATGTTTTTCTTAAGAGTCTTTTTAATTAGTTGTTTTCTGATGTTTTTATGTTTGACATATTTTATAATGTGCAAACAAATTGTTAAATAAACGATAGTGGCAAATAACACTTATAATTCGGCTGTGGATTTTGTTATAATGAACTCTTGTCAGCTGTAAGCCATTTTTTTCATTCTGACCTCCACACCATAAATTTCTTTCATATACAATGCTGTGCGGAGCAAAGATTTAGATGTGGATGTATTTTGCATATGTATCTCCTCAACCACTTTTCAAAAAACATTTCCTGAGGTTGTGTGTGTAAGTCGTCCTTGCTGCTTTTCCTTCTCTTCCTCTGTTTTTTATATGCATGTCATACTTTGTTTTCTATTTTAGTAAGTTGTAAGTCACCTTCCTTACAGTTAGTATCTTTTTTCTTGGACCGTGGGTGTTGTGCTTCTATCCTTCATTGGGTTGCCTCCTTCATTTGAAGGGATACTTTCCAGGACAAAACTATCGTCTGAGGCTATTTACTCTTTGTATGTGTACTGCAAAATGCAAAGAAGAAAAAATGAGGAGAAATAAATAAAGATATTTCTTCTTGTTATGCTAGCCTCGGGTAGGCTTTGCATGGGATTGCAACTACATACATGGGTGGATGAATAGAAATGCCCCTGCTCCACCCATGTAATGCTTACCTGACGCAAAGTAATGCAAGTCATCACTATGTACTGCCCTGTGTTACTTTTGTATTAAAAAAAGTCACACAAAGCTGCAAAAATTGGGCCTTGTGTCGCTTTACAAATCTTAAAATAGATTTAGCGTTAAGGCTGCACCAGAAAAAGTGACACAACCCTGAAACAAAAGCTTATAAAGCAGGGCCTCAGGCTCAGATTTACCAAGACTTGGTGTCAGATCTGCATTACTTTTTTAAAGAAAACTTAACACAAAGGCCCTCATTCTGACCCTGGCGGTCGGTGATAAAGCGGCGGCCAAGCCGCCAACAGGCCGGCGGTCTAAAATATGCAATTCTGACCCTGGCGGGAACCGCCAACACAGCCCGCCAACTTAACACTCCGACCGCCACAGCGGTACAAACAAACAGCGCGGCGGTTCCCGCAAACAGCCCGGCGGCAGACAAAGTACCGCCCACCCTATTACGACCCACCAATCTGCCACCTTTTCCGGGGCGGGAGCACCGCCGATAAGAACACGGCGGAAACAGACTACGAACGGGAAAACGCTCACCTCTACGCACTCCACGCGAGATTCCGGCAGTATGGAGCCAGAGTTGCAGGTCATCCCCGCACTCCTATTCCTCCTCATATACCAGGAGCACGCCCGGCGGCGCGGAAGACATCGGTGAGTACGGCACCTACGACACAGGGGAGGGAAAAGATTACCGGCACACACCCACCCACCCACACCCACTACAACACACACATCAATGCATTCCCACAGATCACTGTCACAACCCACAAACCACCCCCCTCCGAAATAATGCAAAGACCAAAAGAAGAGATCATAAACGGGCAGATATATTGAAATATGTACACCATTAATCCCAATAAATAAATAAACTATGTACAAAATATATACAGCTACTAAATGTAGTCCAACCACTGTCCGTGGATCACAGGGGTCCTGTGCAAAGGGGCAAGGCCCAGTCCCACGACAAGAACTCCACGGAGAGAACACTGCAGGGGCATCAGAAAGAAAATAGGACAGGCACCTCAGGGGGAAGGGAAGGGGGGGCACCTCAGCCACTTGAGTACACGACGCCAGATCCACGAGGGGACTCCATGACCACTGGCCCATCCTGGGGAGAGCAAAGCCACAGTCCAAACAGTCCATACAGTGGGTGGCCTGCCCACTGGGCCATCCTGGGGAGAGCAAAGCCACAGTCCATACAGTCCATACAGTGGGTGGCCTGCCCACTGGGCCATCCTGGGGAGAGCAAAGCCACAGTCCATACAGTCCATACAGTGGGTGGCCTGCCCACTGGGCCATCCTGGGGAGAGCAAAGCCACAGTCCAAACAGTCCATACAGTGGGTGGCCTCCCCACTGGGCCATCCTGGGGAGAGCAAAGCCACAGTCCATACAGTCCATACAGTGGGTGGCCTGCCCACTGGGCCATCCTGGGGAGAGCAAAGCCACAGTCCATACAGTCCATACAGTGGGTGGCCTGCCCACTGGGCCATCCTGGGGAGAGCAAAGCCACAGTCCATACAGTCCATACAGTGGGTGGCCTGCCCACTGGGCCATCCTGGGGAGAGCAAAGCCACAGTCCATACAGTCCATACAGTGGGTGGCCTGCCCACTGGGCCATCCTGGGGAGAGCAAAGCCACAGTCCATACAGTCCATACAGTGGGTGGCCTGCCCACTGGGCCATCCTGGGGAGAGCAAAGCCACAGTCCATACAGTCCATACAGTGGGTGGCCTGCCCACTGGGCCATCCTGGGGAGAGCAAAGCCACAGTCCATACAGTCCATAACAGACCCCACTGCCACTGGAGGAGGCAAGTTGGCCAGAGGACATCCTGCAGCCCTGCCCGAGATAGATCCTGCCCTGCCACGTCTGCCAAAGGGCCAGCGGTTCTTGCCCTGAAGGGCCCAGTTCAGCGGTTCTTGAGACGGCGGGGCCCAGTTCAGCGGTTCTTGAGACGGCGGGGCCCAGTTCAGCGCTCCTTGCCTTGAAGGGCCCAGTTCAGCGGTTCTTGAGACGGCGGGGCCCAGTTCAGCGCTTCTTGCCTTGAAGGGCCCAGTTCAGCGGTTCTTGAGACGGCGGGGCCCAGTTCAGCGGTTCTTGAGACGGCGGGGCCCAGTTCAGCGGTTCTTGAGACGGCGGGGCCCAGTTCAGCGGTTCTTGAGACGGCGGGGCCCAGTTCAGCGGTTCTTGAGACGGCGGGGCCCAGTTCAGCGGTTCTTGAGACGGCGGGGCCCAGTTCAGCGGTTCTTGAGACGGCGGGGCCCAGTTCAGCGGTTCTTGAGACGGCGGGGCCCAGTTCAGCGGTTCTTGCCTTGAAGGGCCCAGTTCAGCGGTTCTTAAGACGGCGGGGCCCAGTTCAGCGGTTCTTGAGACGGCGGGGCCCAGTTCAGCGGTTCTTGAGACGGCGGGGCCCAGTTCAGCGGTTCTTGAGACGGCGGGGCCCAGTTCAGCGGTTCTTGCCTTGAAGGGCCCAGTTCAGCGGTTCTTGAGACGGCGGGGCCCAGTTCAGCGGTTCTTGAGACGGCGGGGCCCAGTTCAGCGGTTCTTGAGACGGCGGGGCCCAGTTCAGCGGTTCTTGCCTTGAAGGGCCCAGTTCAGCGGTTCTTGAGACGGCGGGGCCCAGTTCAGCGGTTCTTGAGACGGCGGGGCCCAGTTCAGCGGTTCTTGAGACGGCGGGGCCCAGTTCAGCGGTTCTTGAGACGGCGGGGCCCAGTTCAGCGGTCCTTGCCTTGAAGGGCCCAGTTCAGCGGTTCTTGAGACGGCGGACGGTCTATGGCCAACTGCTAATTGCCTGGTGGTGCCCTCCTGGACAGCGGGGATGGTGCTCCTTCACTGCCCACCTGGGCTGTGGGTGGTGGGGCCCTCCTGGCCAGCTGGGCTGGGTCCTCCCTGGGCAGCGGCTATGGGGGTGGTGGGCTCTCCCGGGGCAGCTGTGCCGGTTCCTCCCGGGGCAGCGGCTATGGGGGTTGTGGGCTCCTCCTGGGCAGCAGGCCTGCTGCCTGACCTCTCCAACTTGCTGCCCTTGCCCTCCTTAGTCGTCGGCCTGTGGCCCTTTCCTCCCTTTGGAGCTGTGGCTGGTGACTGTCTCTGGGTGGTGTCCGGGGGGATGTAGAAGGCGGGCTCCTGCGGCGCCCCTTCCGCCTTCTGCTCCTCTTCCCAGGGGGTGGGCTGGCTGTCCCCTTGCTGCTGGGCGAAGATCCAGACATGCGGGCTGGCGGGCTCCAATACCCCTGCACCCTTGTCAACGGGGCTGCAGGGCTGGTGGTGGCTGAGGTGCTCTTCTTACCCCGACGAGAAGGAGGGGGGGGCTCAGGGTCAGGAAAGAAGTTAGTAGTGGCGAGGAAGAGCTTCTTGGGACAATGGAGAGTGGTAGGTACAGTGGGAATGGGAGTGGAGGGAGAGGATGTGGTTGTAGGTGAGTCACGTTTGCTGTCTTTGGGTGCAGGTGCAGGAGGGATAGGCTGTCGTGAGGTGGATGGCTGTTGGGTGGGTGGGTGGCTGCGTTTGTGTGGTGTGGAAGAGGGGGTGACAGACACAGTGGGAGAGGACACAGGGGACGTGTAAATGGCAGTGGGGGTGGTGACTGCACGTGTGCGGACTGGAGTGGAGGGTGTGCTGGTGATGGAAACACTGGCTGATGGTGAGGTGAATGGAGGTGTGAGTGTAGACGTCACAGGGAGGGAGGAGGGAGACGAGGAGGTGGGGGTCACAGAGGTGGTAGTGACTGTTGGCATGTCTGCATCGGAATGTTGCGTGTGTGAATGTCTGCGTGATCTGTGGTGCTTATGTTTGGATGAGCTTCTCTTGGGTGTTGAGGTGTGTGCAGGCTGGTCTGATGGTGTGGGTGGGACAGGCAGAGGAACAGGAGACTGGGAGGAGGGAGTTAGTAGAGGCAGGCAGGAGACAGGGACAATGGCTGCCGTCAGTGCTGAGGCCAGAGCCTGGAACGATCGCTGATGGGCAGCCTGACCCGAATGAATGCCCTCCAGGTACGCATTGCTGCGATGAACCTCCCTCTCCACCCCCTGGATGGCATTCAAAAGGGTAGTCTGCCCAACAATGAGCGTTCGGAGAAGGTCAATGACCTCCTCACTGAGGGCAGCGGGGGTAACAGGGGCAGGGCCTGAGGTGCCTGGGGCGAAGGAGATGCCCGGCTTCCTGGCAGAGCGGGCACGGGGCGAACGCGGAGGGGCTGCTGGGAGGGCGGAGATGGTGCGCTGGGTGGCGGCTGTACCTGTAATGGCGGGGGGCACGGATGGTGCCACCCCCGCAAGGGAGCCCCCTTCCGAGGACGTGTCCGTGTCGCTGCAGGCTCCAGTCGTCCACTTCTCCTCCGCCTGATGATGCTGATGCACACAAGCACAGAAAGACAAACAAAAAGGGGGGGGGGAGAGAGAAATAAAGGGATATTGAGTACATGGATCTCCGGTACAGTTAGCGGACATGACAGACACAGATGCCCCCTGCACTAAGTTGCGCACTTGGGGTACGTGGAACATGGCCTACACGCCTAGAGTTGACAACTGCACCCATGGATGACACGGCCCAGGGATGGCTGTACTGACAAACTACTGAGGGTGGTGGCTGGGGACACAGGGGCTTACGGGGGTGCCCAGCCTACAGATATCGCCCTGGCCTAGGGGGACCCCCAGCCCTCCTCCCCCACCCAGACACCTCCACTGCGCGACAACAGAGTAGATAATGCTTGAACTCACCCCCTTGTGTCTGCTGTGCTGCCCTCACGCGCCCATCCAATTCAGGGTAGGCCACCGCCAGGATCCGGAACATCAGGGGGCTCAGTTGACGGCAGGCACCCCGCCTACGTTGGGAGGCCATCCCCAGCAGAGACTCGGCGGTCTTCTTGGTCCCGCGGCGGATGTCCTCCCACCTCTTGCGGCAGTGGGTGCCCCGTCGATGGTGGACCCCCAGGGCCCGGACTTCCTTGGCGATGGCACGCCAAATCCCGATCTTCTCATGGGCGCGGACCTATGTGACACGTACAGGGAGGGAGAAATACCACGTTCAAGTTTCTCAGCATTTTCCTTTCCAGTGGCCCAACGCCCCCCATCCCCGCCAGGCCCCCCGCCATGCCCAACATGCCCCCCATCCCCGCCATCCCCCCCCGCCATGCCCAACATGCCCCCCATCCCCGCCAGGCCCCCCGCCATGCCCAACATGCCCCCCATACCCGCCATGCCCCCCGCCATGCCCAAAATGCCCCCCATCCCCGCCAGGCCCCCCGCCATGCCCCCGCCATGCCCAACATGCCCCCCATCCCCGCCATGCCCCCCGCCATGCCCAACATGCCCCCCATCCCCGCCAGGCCCCCCGCCATGCCCCCGCCATGCCCAACATGCCCCCCATCCCCGCCAGGCCCCCCGCCAGGCCCCCCGCCAGCCCCAACATGCCCCCCATCCCCGCCAGGCCCCCAAGCCAGCCAGTGGCCCCAAATCCATATTGAATTAAACTCACTTGTTGGTCTGGAGGACCGTAGAGTAGCGCATACTGGGGGAGGACCCCATCCACAAGTTTCTCCAACTCCTCTCCAGTGAAGGCAGGGGCCCTTTCCCCAGTCGCAGCAGCCATTGTCCCTTCCAGACCGAGGTCACAGCAACACTTGCAGTATAGGTCCTCTCCTGTGAAAGTTCAAGTCGCAAGTGGATAAGTAGATAGAAAATGGCGGTCACGTCCGCGGCGGTGCGTACCGCGGCGGTGCGTCCCGCCACCGCCGGCGCCCTTCGCCATTGGCTCCTGAAACCCATAGGCTTCAATGTTAACCAATGCGGCTTCGCGCCGCGGTCTTCGCCCGCCGCCCGCCGCGGTGTGCCATGCCAGCGCATTGACCTCACATCCCATTGTCACACTTCACAGGTCAGGCAGCCGCCATTTCCAGGGCCCACATGGCTCAATTTCAACTGCGTCACACAGGCCTAGGCCTTGCATAGCCACTCAGACACGCCATTCACTGCATAGAGAATCGTATACTGTGCTAGCTGTGAGTACGTACCTGTGGGTTGCCTGACTGTGTGCTCCATGTTGTCCTTCCTAGGCACCGTCCGCTGGGTTGGGCGAGGAGACGGATGAATCCTCCCGTGTACCGACCGCTGGTGGACCTGTCGACAATGGAAGAACGCCACATTATCCTGACCTACCGTCTTAACCGTGCCACTATCCATGAACTGTGTGCCCAGCTGGAGCCCGACCTGATGTCCCCCATCCGCCAACCCACAGGGATTCCCCCTCTGGTGCAGGTCATGTCAGTACTACATTTCTTGGCAAGTGGGTCATTTCAGACAACCGTGGGAATTGCTTCCGGGATGTCTCAGCCCATGTTTTCGAAGGTGTTATCCAGAGTGTTGTCTGCCCTGATGAAATCCGTGAGGAACTACATCATTTTCCCTGAGGTGGGCGAATTGGCTACAGTGAAGGGTGATTTCTACGCCCTTGGACATATTCCCAACGTAATTGGTGCCATTGATGGGACCCATGTGGCTTTGGTTCCCCCAAGAGACAGGGAGCAGGTGTACAGGAACAGAAAAAATTACCATTCAATGAACATCCAGGTGGTGTGTTTGGCTGACCAGTACATCTCGCATGTAAATGCCAAATTCCCAGGGTCAGTGCATGACGCCTACATCCTCAGGAATAGCAGCATCCCTTACGTGATGGAACAGCTACAGAGACACCGTGTATGGCTAGTGGGGGACTCTGGGTACCCCAACCTGTCGTGGCTACTGACCCCAGTAAGGAATCCCCGGACCAGGGCAGAGGAACGGTACAATGAGGCCCATGGGCGTACTAGGAGGGTGATCGAACGCACCTTTGGCCTCCTAAAGGCCAGGTTTAGGTGCCTGCATATGACCGGTGGATCCCTAATGTACTCACCTAAGAAGGTGTGTCACATCATCGTGGCCTGCTGCATGCTTCACAACCTGGCTTTGCGCCGCCAGGTGCCTTTCCTGCAGGAGGATGGTCGAGACGGTGGTGTTGTGGCAGCGGTGGAACCTGAGGAGAGTGACGAGGAGGAAGACGACGGGGCTGAAACAGACAACAGGGACAGAATCATTGAACAGTACTTCCAATAGGACACAGGTAACATTTCAAAGATAATTTAGTAAATGTTAACTACTCTGCAGCATCTCTGCTGCCTGTCTATTTGCCCCAGTGTATGATGACTGAGTTTTGGCTTTTCCCTCCCTATTTCAGATCTGGGGTCCCCACTACGAGTCCTGTGCTTCGTTTCCCCATGGACTACAGCTTTGTGGCAGCTGTTTGTTGACTTCACCATGTACAAGGACATATTTGCACTGTCATGTCAATTACAATCTATTGAAATCACAGCCAGACTCCTGATATTTTGGTGCAAAATAGGTGTTTATTGAAGTGCTCAAAATGGGATGGGTGGTTTCAAGTGGGTGGGGGCTATGGTGAAGGAATGTCCATGGCAGAGTCCAGAGTAACAGTCACACAGGTGCATTGTCCAGAGGCCTGTGGAGAGATGGAGCATGGGCAGTTCAAGGATGGACAGGGTGACAATGTGGGACAGTGGGATGACATCAGGTGGTATCCTTTGCTGGCGGGGGTCTTGACATCCTACTCTGTCTTCTTGCGAGATCTCAGGGCCCTCTTGCGGGGTGGTTCTTCTCCTGCAGCAGGTGGGGGTCTGGTGGGCTGCTGCTGTGCGGGGGCCTCCTGTCCACTAGCGCCGGCGGAGGTGGATGGCTGTTCTTGGTCCAGGCTAGTGGCAGGGGCCCTTGGGTGTTGTTCAGTGTCCGCCCTGCTGTTTACGAGGTCCTGCAGCAGCCCTACCATGGTAACCAGGGTGGTGTTGATGGCTCTGATGTCCTCCCTGTACCCCCGATAGTGTTCCTCCTGCAGCACCTGGATCTCCTGGAACCGGGCCAGTACCGTCGCCATCGTCTCCTGGGAGCGGTTGTATGCTCCCATGATGGTGGTGAGGACCTCGTGGAGAGTGGGTTCCCTGGGCCTCTCCTCCCCCCCCTGTCGCACAGCTGCCCGCCGAGTTGCCCTGTTTCCCTGGGCCTCTGCCCCCTGGCCGGTGTGCCCACTACCACTGCCCCCAGGTCCCTGTTGTTGTTGGGGTGGTGGGTTATCCTGGGTGCCCTGTAGTGGTAGACACACCGCAGATTGACGCGCCCTGGAGACAGAGGCATGGGCCCGCTGGGTGGGAGCTGTGCTGGTGTTCCCAGAGGGGTTAGGGTCTGTAGTGGCCTGTGCCTGTGTGAGGGGAACCGACTGTCCAGAGGTCCCCGATGGTCCGGGCTGGTCATCGGTGTCCAGATCGACAGAGCTGCTGTCATCGCTGACGGCCTCTTGGGTGGGGGGTGTGGATAATTCTGGCCCCTCCGCCGCGGTGTGTTGACGGTCGGGTCCTGCAGGGGTATAGAGGTATGGTTATAGTTTCAATGCGTGGCATATGGGTGTATCTGTGGGTTCTCGTGTCCCCAAGTGCTGGCATTCGTGTGTGGGGGCTTTGGTGAGGGTGGCTTGTGGGGGGGATGTGTATATGCATTGGGCATGCTTTGGTGATGGGTGTCCATGCTTAGTGGACGCATGCAGGCCTAGGTTTTGGGATGTGTGGGTTGTGATGGTGAGACATTGGCGGGGAATAGGTGTGCTGGGGGTGGGGGTGAGGATGGTGGTGGGGGTGAGGATGGTGGTGGGGGTGAGGATGGTGGTGGGGGTGAGGGTGGGGGTGAGGATGGGGGTGGGGGTGAGGGTGGGGGTTCGAGGATGGGGGTGAGGGTTGGGGTCTGATTTGGCATGCAGGTGGGGGGGAAGCAGTATTGAAGCTTCAACTTACCAGTATCCATTCCTCCGCCGACTCCTGCGAGGCCGTCAGGATGCAGGATGTTCAAGACTTCCTCCTCCCATGATGTGAATTGTGGGGGTTGAGGTGGGGGTCCTCCGCCAGTCTTCTGCACGGCGATGTTGTGCCTGGATACCATGGAACGCACCTTCCCCCGTAGGTCGTTCCATCGCTTCCTGATGTCTTCCCGATTTCTGGGGTGCTGTCCCACTGCGTTCACCCTGTCGACAATCCTCTGCCATAGCTCCGTCCTCCGGGCAATGCTGGTGTATTGTATCTGTGTGCCGAACAGCTGGGGCTCTACCCGAACGATTTCCTCCACCATGACCCTGAGTTCTTCGTCTGTGAAGCGGGGTTGTCTTTGGGGTGCCATGGGGTGGTGTGTATGATGTGTGGGGTGGAGTATGTGTATTTAAGTGAGTTGAGTGTGGTGGTGTGTGTTGTTTTGTGTGTGGATAGTGTGTGGGTGATGGTGTTGAGTGGCTGTGGCTGTTATGTTTTGGATGCTGGTGTCTCGCTCTTGTCTTCTTTACGAATTTTTAAGCGTAGGGGTTTGTGGGTGATGTGGGTGTGTGTTTTATATTGTATTGTGTGTGTGGGAGTGGTGTGTGTATGTGTATCAGGTGTGTGGGATTCAAATCATCCAATGTGGCTGAGTTTTGTTCGTTTGTGTGTATTCTGACCGCGCCGGTGTGTCCCGCCAATGGAATACCGCGTTTGAATGACCGCCGCGTGGATTCGTGGGTCGTAATGGCATGGGCGTATTTCTGTTGGCGTGGCGGTGGAGGTTTGGTCACCTCCACCTTTCCGCCGACCGCTGGTCTGGCGGTCTGTTGTGGCGGTCGGATTTTCGGAGGTTTGCCTTCTGCGGGTCAGAATGACCGTGGCGGGTTTCCGCGACCGCGGCGGGATTATGGAGGATTTCTGACCGGCGGTAGGCGCCTTTTACCGCCGAGGTCAGAATGACCACCAAAGTCTACTAGTGGGATTCACAATCCAATGGAAATTGAGATGTTCATTGGATTGTAACCCAAAGTAAAGCAACACAGTGCAATGTGCTGACTTGTGTTACTTTGCATCAAAGGGGCATTCCATAGGTGGTACATGGGTGCTCCCATGCAACCACCCACTTGTTTTGATGTAAATTGTAAATTGTATTTCTACAATTCTTACATCCCCTGATGAGGTGTTGGAGACGCCACGTTCTGGTTGGCTGAGGCAAGGCCCTAGCCAGGCAGAACCTATCACTTCTGTCAGGGGTGGGTGATTACACTCACTGTAATATAACCTTCGCTCACCCTTGGGTAGCTTGACACAGAGCAGTCAGGCTTATCACAGAGGCAACGTGTAAAGCATTGGCACAGCACAACCACACAATACGTACACTGAGCATAACAAACGTGGCTTCACACAAGGCCTAAGTAAATAAATCCCTATGTTTGATGTGGCCCCATGATGAAGGGCCACACTCCTTGAATGTGGGCAGCACTTTGCAGGCTCCACAACAGAAAAATCTGGTCTGTAGGTCCAATACTTAGTTCAACGGTCCCACCGCTGCACCAGCTGGAATCTAGCAGACAACGTAGACGCGTAGGAGGGTACCACTCTCCAGATGACACAGTCAATGATTTAGATTCCTCGCAGGCAGTCTTTGATGTCCCTGAGACCTTCACACAGAACAAGGGGTGAGTCAACAAGCCCTTGGAGAGCACACTTCAGAGTGTCACACTGCAGCAAGCCATGTGCCCAGGCCAGCCACAATGCAGGAAGGGTGCACAATCCCATCCCAGGTCAGTAAATACTCCTGTGCACAACAGATTCCTCTGGCAGTGTGCCCCATGCAGTACAGAGACTCCATCCTGCACTCCTGCATGTGTATCTTTAAATTGCTGCATTGTGGATCCCCTGATTATACTGAGGTGGGCCTTTGATGTTGGAGGTGAATCAAAGAGTTTCCCTTTGAAGCACAGATGTCTCCCCTAAATTTCAGTCCTGCTTGCCATGGTGCCCTGGAATGTAGATCCTTATCTTTAGTGGGGTCATGATCTTACTCCTAGAGGGCCAAGTGCCAAAACCTCTCCTTCTAGTCTATCCAGCCAGGCTGTTAGATGGCAGAGGTCTGTCTTTTCGGTTGTCCAATTTTTGTAGCTGTTGCTGGGAAATGCACAGATGTGTTTTTCCCCCAGCCCTAGTGAAATGAAGCTTGAAGTGAAAAGGCATACAAAAGAGATTTTTGGACATAGAAATGTGCACCTTGTATAAGTGGCATTTCCAAGGTTATGTTATGTTATGTTATGTTAATTGAACTTACAAAGCGCCGGACTACCCCAAGGCCTCGCAGCGCTAAAAGGACAACCACAAGAGCTTTAAGGAGGGGACGGCTAGGTCTAAAAAAGGCAGATTTTGATTGCCTTTCGGAAATTAAGTTCATGGCTAGTTAGTCGGATACTGAGGGGAAAGGAGTCCCACAGTTTGGCCCCCAGGTATGCCATCGTAGCACTGCCTCATCTGGCTTTTTTAATTTTGGGTAGTATAGCCAATGCTGTTGATGCAGATCTGAGGTCTCTGGCAGGCTTATAAAAAGCAGCCATGGATTTTAACAAATGAGGTCCTCTATTATATAATGATCTGTGGATGATGCATAGAGTTTTGAATTTTATACGCTGTTCCACTGGAAGCCAGTTGAGGGAGGACATGGCCAGTTTTGCCGAGGTATGCCTTGGGATGTCTAGTAGAAGGCGTGCAGCAGCATTCTGGACCACCTGTAATTTCCTAGTCACATATTTGGGGGAGCCAAGAAACAGACTATTGCCGTAGTCAAGTCATGACATGATAATTGCTTGAACAATGCGCCTTTTCACCAGTGGAGGGAGTATTACAAATACCTTTCTTAAGAGTCTTAGTGATCCAAAGCACGCGGCAGAGATTTTCTTGGTGTGATGTTCCAATGTAAGATGGGGATCTAACCAGATTCCTAAACTTTTAATATTCTTCTTGGGGGGAGGCAAACCCCCCAAAGGGAAAAGAGGTAGGGGATTGTTACCTGGATCTGGGTGGTGGGCTAAACCCATTATTTCTGTTTTGTCCCCATTTAGTTGGAGCATACTACTTGTCATCCACCCTGATATTGCCTGTAAACATGAGGACAATGAAGATCCTTCTGACCCTCTATTCATGGAAAATGAGACCACTAACTGGGTATCATCTGCATAGGAGACCAGTGAAAGTCCAAAAGACTCCACCAGCTCGGCCAGGGGGGCCATATATATGTTAAATAGCGTAGGGCTAAGTGAAGAGCCCTGTGGCACCCACAGCTCCAGTTGAACCTATTGGAAAAGTAAGATCGGTCCAGAGCCTGGAATGTTCTGTCCTCAAGAAACATGGTAAGCCAACTGAGTGCTAAGCCCTTGATTCCAATCTCCTTCATCCTTTGGGCAAGCAGATGATGATCTACTGTGTCAAAAGCAGCACTCAAGTCAAGAAGTATAACAGCTGTCATGTGGCTAGGGTATTACTGACAAACCACTTTTACTATTGGAAAGGGTTTATCATTGGGAATCTAATGTATACATGATGAGGCTGCTCCACTGCTATCCACTATTGCAGCTAGGATTAGCCATAAACGTTTCCTCATATTAACTTATGGGCAGAGCAGCTCTCAATGGCAGTGAAAACACACATGGGCATTCTTCACTCCATGGGCACACATGCCCTGGTGCACACACAAGCCTGCATGGGCAGGCTGGACACAAGCTTTGAGAACACCCCCAGGGTGCAATTGTGCCCATACAGGCCTGATGTGTCAGGGTTAGTACATATGTAAAAACCCTAATGTGCACGTGTGCACATACTGGCAAGTTTTGCCAGACTCAGCATACATATGAAAACATCAATATGCAAATGTGCACAGACTGGTAGGTGCCCCTTCCCAACTTACGTAAGCAAAATGCTTGGGGAACCACTACTTTAGCATGTCAGGTCTAACACAAGTTTTTTGGGTTCTTGTGCAACTAGTATTGTTTTGAATAGGGGTAGGATGATGGGAGTGGATTAGAAAAGGAAAGATGTAGGTTGTTCAAACTATCTACAAAATAATTTAGACAGGGATTACACTAAAATCCTGCGCCTTCCTGAGGCAATCGTAACACAGACACCCTTGCACTATGCGCTTTATCGCATGGCTAGCACAGAGACGAAACAGAACAGCACACCTCAATCTAAAACAAGATGCATTGAAGTACATTTGAACCTGAGATCAGATATTTGGGCACATTAATTTTTTGGATGATTTTACTTCTACGCCTCCAATCAGTGCAGGGTTGGGGATAGAAAATAAAAGTGGCAACTATTAGTGAATCAGATAGCTAAAAATGCACCACATTTGCAAATCAGAGGAGTTTTGAACTTGTAAAGACAAGCTGTATGGATGTTTTGCAGGATTTTGGTGGCTGCATGCATTTGTGCTTGCTGCATACAATGTTTGTGGTGATATCAGAGAAAAACGGCCCACAAGAGCGTAAAACTGGCCCACAAACAGCCAAAAAACGACCCACACACTAACCTGTCAACCAGCTCTTCAGGCACTGCCATATTGCCCTACAGGCGAGTCCGACCATGAACAAGGGTGGACCCTAACCCACCTCCCATCTACAACGTTAACCACATAGTTTTGGGTATGGGAAAAAAAATCAAGATTACTCATACAACAATTACGCCCCCAAAATTCTCTTGCTTTGTCAACAGATTATTTTGACATCAGATAGCATTTGCTACCTGTAAAAAAGCCTTCGAAAGCATACTGATTCGGTAGCGTTACTAGGGGTGCTTTAAGAAATATACATTACACATGTCAAGAAATTAGTTTTAATGTAGTTACTTTTGCCGCAGCCAGGTTCAACACTGTCCTCTCTTGCATAGTCCACATAGAAGCCCTGAATCAGGACATGCTCAAGCAGTTTTGATTTACTCCCAAAAGATTTTTGCAGACTTCATTCCCAAGGCTGAAAACTTTTGAGAGATATATCATAAAGTACAGACAGGTTTCTGTGGCATTTCTGATGGCTGACGCTTCAGTCCTGTCAGTGTGATGATAAAGTCGGAAATCCCATAATCCAGTTTTCCATTGGTGACTTGGAGGAGGGCATGGGCTACAATTCAGCCAAGGGTAACAAAAGCAAACAGAAACATCCAGTACTTGTAAAGTACCATAAAGTCACCAAAGTCCTAGAAGAAGTGGAAGTGACATCTAATGCCCGTTAATCACCGACGACTTTATAGGAAGTGAAATAATGCAAACTTTTATCTCTATGATGAGACAGATAGTCTGGCTGTCCTTAATGCTGAACGTTGAGGTGTTTGTATACCTTCTATGGGGCACAAAACGAAAACCTGTGAGGTAGCCAGTCTATCGCTATCAACTTTCTTATTAGCTTAATGCAATCTAACTTTCAAATATAGCAATGGAAAACGTAAGAAAATGCTGAACTTGAGGTTAGGCCTGATGATTGGTAGAATTGCTGCATTATTTTAGGTGTGTGCTATACTTAAATATATTTTAATTTCAGTGTCCTGCCTTTTTATATCCGCTTGACAGCTCAGCTGTCTGGAAGACATACTTGGTACCAATTCTTTAACATGTACATAGAAATGTACTTGAGGCTTTGGCTCATGCCAGAGGAATATTACCCTTTCACCTCATGGTGTTAGCTTTTTAGTGTATCAGTGCACCTTGCATTGCATTGCATGGCATGGGGACTCTTTTACATCTCAACTGTCAACTGAATCATCACGCTTTATATTATTTATTTTACAGATGCATTGTGTACAGAAAACAATCTTTTTTTTGTTATTTCTCCGCAGACTTAAACTATTTTAGCCAGCACCCAAAATGCATGTCAAACTAATTGATTTTGGCAATGGTTCTTTATTTTAGTTATGAATGTCCGATTTTTTTGTATCATGGCAGGTATGTGCATATCCCCGGGCAGAGTCCTGCCACCGTGGGTGTAGCTCTCCTGACCCCTTTAGAAAGGAACCATGAGTGCCCTTGAGGAATTTTTACATGGCTCCCCATTATGGTGTGGGATGCGTGAAGAGAGTGTGCCTTCTACCAAAAATAGTAATCCCAAAGAGAGAGATTGACCATCTCTGGCCACATAAATTGTCAGTCACCGGAATAGGAAGACAATTCTTAACGCAGCACACACCTACGAAGTAAGCCAATGGAAAAGAGTGTATAAGAAAAAACATAATGAACAAGGGATGAATGGAAGGGTTAGACATGGAATATTGTTCCCAACTGCCAGGAAGGAGAGCCTTGTGCAACACTGCAATAAACTAAGCCCCTTAGAAATTGGTTTACTCCCAAGGAGTGCATTTGTTTCATAGTGTTAAGGCACATGGGTGATCACAAACGGGGACTGTGCAGATATAGTTAGCCTCCTTAAGATACAAGGTAAGAATGCAGTATGGTTCCACAGATTTGTCTGGGTCAATAGCATGCTGCTAAAAGTGAAGGGAGCAGCCTGACCACCTAGAACAGCAATTAAAGCAAAGCTAACGCAAGCAGTGTCAATGGTATTGTGGTTGACAAACCTAGCAAGCCACAGTGTTAACTAAGTACCAAGTAGTCATAAGAGCTAGGAAGCTAAGTTAGAAAGTCTCTGAAGCAGAGTCTAGGGGCCTTATTACAAGTCTGGTGGTCCTGGGACTGCCAGTCTAGTGGTGGCGGTTGGACGGCCACAACTGTGGTGGTCCGAGCACCACATTACAACCCTGGTGGTTGGACTTTCCAAGAGACCGCCGTTCCCGCCAGGAACATTGTTCCCGATGGGGTGATGGCGGTTGGAGTTGTAACCAGCCAGGGTGGTGCTGTACTCAGTGCCGCCTGGCTGATTACAACCTCATTTTCTGCCAGCCTTTTCATGGTGGAAGCCAGTGCTTGGGGCCACAGGGGATCCCCTGCACTGCCCGTGCCAATGGCATGGTCAGTGCAGGCAGCCCCCTGCCCAGCACCGTCATAATGCTCACTATCTGCATTGCAGTCAGTGTGCATTCTGAGGGTGCTGGAGTGCTAGGATTTTGGCCTCTGCTCCCTTAAAGAATCTGAGGCCAATATCCTTGCACTGCTTCCACCAGCCAACCTGGTGGGAATGCGTATTGCAGAGTAAAAAATCAATGGATCCCTAGCACAAGAGGTGCACTGGTGCATGGAGAAATTATGTAGTCTGATAAGTTCATTCTTACTCATAGGACCAGTAGCTCTTTTCAGGATATCACAGCCGTCTGTCCTGTGGGACAAGAGGTCTGCTAGATGCTTATGTGCTTTCTGTCAGCAGTAAGTTCCAGCCCTAGGGAAAGGCATACTTAAAAATACAGACACAGAAGCACCACACCCAGTAGCTTCTTCTTAAAATGAGGTCAACAGTCCACTTAACCCCCTTGCATAAAGTTAATGACATGATAACCTGGACATTGAAGTAATTTTAGGAGCGGCATATATGCCCCTATTTTTGTATGAAGTGGTGTGTATAAGAATCAGCCATATTTAAAGAGATTCCATCATCTGGAGATTATCACAACACCAATCCTGAAAAGGATTATTTTAAACCACTCTGAAAACAGTATAGTGAGAATGACAATCCTTTGATTTCAGAAAGTAAAAAGAGATTGTTATAATTGTTATTCTCCCTCTCGGACAAGACCCCAAACACAAGAAACAAATCCACTGCCTGCATGACCAAAACGCCTGAATGGATAAAAGACAGCTGTCTTAAGCTCAATACAAACAAGACAGAAGTAGTGATCTTCGACTAGAATACTGCACCATGAGACTCCAACTGATGGCCAGCTGAAATCAGACCCACATCCACACTCAGAACCCATGCCAGGAACCTCAGAAGATTCACTGACAGCAACTGGACATCACTGTACATAAGAGGAAAAAACAACCCACCTCTTCAAAGTGCCCTCTAGCTGCGGTCGTCACTTAATAATAGCCATAAAAATCAACTAACAAAAATACTCATATTTCTACTTTCTTTTTATTCCAGTAATTCAAAGTATAAATACATTTTTTACCACATAATAATATCAAGGATATGGATACAAACATTGTTTGACTGCCAAACACTCCCCCCAAAAAACAACAGACTTGCACTCTCATACTGAAACTTTCACACCATTAAACCCTACTATATCATAATCAAATTGAAAGCACAACAATAACACTCATAATGTCAGTACTGTGCAGCACCCAATAGTAACAAACATTGGGATGAACATAGTCTAGTAAACCATTATACATACTGTAAATTTATCATGTGGATATATTATTAAATGCAGGAAAACCATTCCTATCTGTAATTACTTTACCCGTATCTTGCATTTCAATCATTGGTGGATATTTGCTTAATTACAGTCTATGTTGATTCCACCAGGCATCTGTACAGTTCAAGCACAGGCTTCCAACACATATTTCGGTGTGAACTGGTTCATTGACCACACGCCTTTCTCAGGACACTAATACCTCAAGAAAACCAGGCACAAAAATCAAACAATCCGGAGAGAGGCAGCCAAAATAATTCACTAAAATACAAAATGATAGATAAAAAAAAAGTTCCTATGAGCACCTAATAAATACCTTGACATACAATGTGTAATGACTGTACACAACAGAGACCTTACATATGTTAACATATGCACCTTACCATAATCCATCACCAAAGACGAACATCCACCACCACGTGACATTCTCATCATTGCTCAAGTGTTCGTGAACACCCGTGCCGATGTGTCATCCCCACAGTTCTCCATTGTACCCCTTCATCAAAATGTATGTCCTATAAAGGGTTACATTGCCTTAACCAAACAAACCACCACTGAGTCAAAAGTTTGTCAAGTGAATCCCCTGGTGACAAAAACCACAGTTTTAGGAGACATCACACAACGTGTTACATGCCTGTAGGGTGTTTACAGGCAGGTGACCTATAAAGTGCAACTTGGGAAGATTGATTATATGAATTATCACCTAGCGCAGGGCATCCGGATGGAACTCCCTCAGGCCAACTACAAAGGAACAGGCAATGGACAGGTGGGAACAGTTATTTATAATATATAGAGGGAATATCAGAGTAAAAATACTGATCCATGGTAAACAAGAATTACCTGATTAATATCATCCTAAAATCGCCCAAAACCGGGTGAAGGATTCAGAAAAAAACACTCAAAAGGGTGAGGCCAAGCTCTTCCGCCGTCACTGTATCCTGCTTCCACACCCTGAAGCTGCTGAAGAAAGTCTTCAATGGCTCCCAAGGAACTCAAGAAAAACTGTTACTCACGCCTTGTCACAGGCAAGATGAACTATGGGAACACCCTCTCACCGTGATCACCAAGCAACTCACTAGAAGACTGCAGATCATACAGATCACTGCAGCTAGACTCATCCTTAGCTGTACACACAGAACTCACATTACACCACACTTCAGGGAACTACACTAGCTTCAAATACACAAACACATCTAATTCAAACTCCTCACACACACATTCAAGGCAATCTAGAAATCAGGCCCCACCTACCTGAACATGCCTACTCAGCACCAGGATACCCTCGCAGGTGTAGTGGGACTACCTAATTGTTTGTTGCAAAAAATACGCATTGGTAATTTTCAAAACCTGTGATTTGCTCTTGCTGTAAACCAATCAGTAGGCCACTAATACCACTATTATTGTGCATCTTGTTGTTTGAGTATTGTTACATACCAAAACTCAATAAAAAGTGTTTACAAAAACAATAAGCAATCTACAAAAACGTTATTTTCATTTCTGAGTGGAGCTGGGATTTACCATGCCATAAAATATACAGTACTAAAATGTATCATTGAGCTATAACCTTTGTGACCTCAAACTGCCTTTTAATTCATAAACTGAGCAGCGCTTGGGGAAGAGGCACTCCTCCCTGAGTGCCGATCCCTTTGCAGAGCCAGTCACACCTCTTTTTACTATTTAATAAGTTGATATTTCATTATTTCCAGTTTGCGACATCTGTGGCCGTATCATGAAAGTGTGTGTGTTCATGCAGGGCACCTAGTTTTATGGATTGCACTGTCTGAGGCGCATATTACTCTGGAATTACTCAGAGTTAGTGCACGTGCTGCAGAGAGCACAGATCGGAAACATTGAGCAGTGATTATCTTTCTCTTACTCTGCGCTCTTGGTCTCAGCCATGAATATGTGCAGTACCACAGAGCATAGCTGTGCATCTGCTTTATGCAGCTGCACTGTCTAGAGCACATACAGTTAATTCAGAATTACTCAGAGTCAGTGGTGAAGGCAGCACCGCTCGGAAACAGTGACCACTTTCTTTGTTGTCTAAGCTGAGCTATCTGCATCTCGTCCACTAACTTGGAGAAAGACTGAGTTAAGTGTATGTGCTATAGACATAGAAACAAACACACAGCTGTGCCCTGCGCTAGAGCACATGTTCGTCATACTGCTCCTCCTAACTCTAGAGCATATATCAATTTAGAGCAATTCAGAGTTAAATCAATATGCTTTGTTTCAGAATAGCTCTTGAAAACATTCTGAGTTAAATCTATGGGCCTTATTTATACTTTTTGGTGTAAAACTGCACTAATGCAGTTTTGTACCAAAATGTTTTGCACCGGCTTGCACCATTTTTTAGCACCAGCTGGGCACCATATTTATGGAATGGTGCAAGCCGGTGCAAAGGGTAGGCTAGCGTTAAAAAAATGACATTAGGCAGGTTAGAGTCAAAATAAATGACTCTAACCAGATTAGTGTCATTTTTTGACGCTAAGGAGCATATTTATACTCTGTCTGCAGTGAATTAGCATCATTTTTTTGTACTCTAATTCGGTGCAAAACTAACTAACTCCATATTTATACTTTGGTGCTAGACACGTCTAGTGGCAAATTTATGGGGTTAAAGTAATTTTTTGGAAGTGGAAACCTACGTGCCTTAATGAGAACAAAGGTAAGCGTTTGCGTGAAAGAAATTACTCTATGGAGTTAGTTTTGCACCGAATTAGAGTAAAAAAATGTATGCTAATTTGGTGCAAACAGAGTATAAATATGCCCCTATGTGCTTTAAAAACCACATATCACATAAAAGCAAGTGCATATCTGTGCCCTGCATGAGTTCACACATGGTGTCTGCAGCGCGTTCATTAAATCAAAGAAATTCTGATTTAAATGGGTGTGCTTCAGAAAGTTCAATCAGATTAATTCTGAGATAAATGGGTGTGTTTTAGAAAGTGAAATTGTTTAGAAACAAGAGTACAACTCTGCCCTGGACAAGCGCACACCTTCATGACACAGTTGCGAATGTCTCTGGTTTGATTTATCCACTTAAAATAGTTTATTTTTGACAAAGTAAAGGCGCCGGGTTTACAAATCTAAACTGCTTATTGAAATTCTTCCGTGCTGGACTGGTTCTGCGTCTGCCGCAGACGAGGATTTTCAGATTTCGTTCTGTGTGCAGCACCCTAAAGGCAACCGTCTTGCGTAGCGTGGGTATTCGTGTATTCAGAGGGGAGTGAAAAAGAGAATTCTCGCTCTTTCTTTCTGGCTGGCGACCAAGCACAAAGCTGTGACTGAAAACGCTGCGTATCTGGCTGCACAATCTTAACTGTTTATCGCACGCAATGGCGGTTATCGTTATTCTTGGGTTTCTAATAATCTGGGAATAAAGAAGGAAAAACGCTATTTAGGACCCACCCTTTTGTTTGGAGAGTGAAGAAGAACAGAGAGAGCCCTTTGTATCGATCACAGGGAATCTGAGTGTATAGGTATCTGAGCGCAGTGATTCTTTTCAATCCTGAAGCACCCCTCTGTAGAGGAAACAAGGATTTCTTTGAAAACTTCAAAAGTGCTATGCTTAGTAGACCATATCCAATTATTTCCAAACTCACCTAGTTTTGAGAGTTACGGGAACCAAGGCCTGTAGTCCAAATATTAACTAGAAAATATTGTTACACCTTAATATCGTTGACAAAATATCGAGGTAAACAATATCGAAAAGTAGGTTTATATAAAGAAGTATAGATTTAATGTTCTTAGCTCTGCCTCTACATACTTTAAAATACATAAATCTTGGAGGTAGATAGATATATGTGGAGTAACTTACCCATCGATATTTTTGTCATTAATATTGTGGTTATGATGTTAGGATATAATAATATTGTCCTCACAATATCGATGACACATACCAGAAAGGAGATACAGAGATATATAAAAACATATCCAAGTCCACACAAGGGGCCTTATTCACAAAGTCGAATGCACTTCTAAATTCAACTTATAGCGTAAAAATCAATGATTTAATCACTTTTGCGATTCACAAAACCCTTTTTTTTGCAAAAGAACGTCGATTTACTCTCATACAATATCACACCAACATTGTGTAATATTACAGGGGAGTAAACCATGCTACAAAGGGCGAGGACTGGCTGTTTCAAGGTGGGAACGTCGTGAATGTTTCATGAACACCCAAAACTTGGCAGCAGGTGGGTATTCATGTGGGTTCTCCTGGAAAACTACAACAGTCACAAAGTCCCATTAGTAGATGTGTAATTCTCTGATAATAAAAAAAAATGTGAATCTATTCAAACATAGTTGTAAACATATAGGTGTAGATTTTGTGAACGCTGAATTTTACTTATGAATAATTCTTGTATTCTAAATGTTAAAATCTGCATAGAAAATGAGTTAATGTAGAGAATTAATATAAGCATTTGAAATTGTGCCTACTTGAGTGACCGTCAATATTCACGAAGTATACTTATTAATAGACTATTAATGTGAATTGTTGAGCTTGTATTTGGATTAATGTAGTAATATGTCATATTAATGGTTATGTATTATGTATTTGCTTTATCAATAATAGGCCTTAATTTAGCATGGTCTTGGGCCTAGTTGCACGGCCTCATGTCAAGATGCATTGGTTAGATGAATCATAAAATGGCATTAAATTATGATTTTCCACTGCGTTGACCAAGTGATCGTAGCTGAAATTCTTTCCCATGAGAACTGCTTGCTAGAATATTTTGTACTAGCTATCGAAACATTGTATAACCTAGTGTGTTTAGAGGCAAGGTTCCCAGGAGCAGACAATGGATGCACTGACTGGAGTATAAGCTGATACAAATTTGTTACCTGACAAGCCCAAAAATAAGAACAGGAGAAGAGGAGCCAAACATCGACATGTGAACAGAGGACTAGTAAAATCTTAGATTTGGGGTTCTACTTTCATTGGACTAAACATAAACGTACTATTCTTGGACCAATAGTAACGTGGGAAGTAATTTTAGGGAATCTAACTTAGCTAGACTGCACCAGGAGGAGATAGGCCATTCACCCTTTTCTTTTGAAATTTCAGATATTACTTTGTTCCGAATTGCATGAAGAGACTTTGCTTTCTTGAACTTTAATGCTGAATTCCGATGCCTTGCAGACCAAACCGATTTCCGGTTGATGAAGACTGTCACAGCTTGCTGAACCATATTGAGGCAAGGTATAAGACGATGTTACTGAATGCTGTGTCTTTTTGCTTTTGTTCTTAGGTGCCAACCGCTAATCTTGATAGAGCCATAGTTAGATGTTTTTCCAAATTTGTGTCGACTAAGTTGTTTTGCGTGAAGCCCAAACACGCCATTCTAATCAGAAGGTTAGTTAGAATATTCACCGTTGGTGCTTGCTAAGTAATAGCTGTTGATGTCTTTTCTTTGCTGAATCTAAATGTATGCCATTTCTTTTGAGCAGTTATTCTTGCTATTGATTTTAGACAGTGCCAGTTGTTGTTGGCGCATTTGTCAAGTTACACTTCTTAGAAAGGATCATGGCTAGCCGCAGAGTGGCCGCTCAGCAGGTTGTTGGCATGCTTTTTGAGTCGTCTTCTGACCATGATTATGAGACTGACTGTTCATCTGAGGCAGAGGAGGAAATTGAGAGATTCTGGCAGTGAGTTTTCTGTCAGAATGGAATCTTCTGACGAAGAAACCACTCTTAGTGCAGATGAAGTGCCCGTTTTAGAGGAGGACACTGATATGCCAACAGTGCAGCAGCCTGGGGCTGAAAGGTTTCCCAATGGAAGTCCTGACAACTGGGTTGCCCTAAACATGGAGCAGCCACAGTTGCCTGCCTTTACTGGTCAGTGTGTAGAATAAATGCAGACTATTTTTTGCCTGTCAATTTCTTTGAGTTGTTTATGGACGATGTATTTTTGGAAGAGATTGTTGAGCAGACTAGTTTGTATGCAGAGCAGTATTTTAGGGACAAAGCTGCCAGACTTAGGCCTCAGTCTAAAGCTACCCATTGGATTCCCACAAATCTGGAAGAGATGAAAATGATCTTGGGTTTGACTTTTTTGATGGGGTTGATACGGAAGATGTTGTTTGCTTCTTCTTGGTCCACTAGTCCCTTAATGGCAATGGGTATATTTCCTGCAACCATGACTCGTAATCAGTATTTGCTTCTTCTTCAGATGCTGTATTTTGTTGACAATGCTTTAGCCTTGCCATGAGATCACCCTGATTGTGACCATCTTTTTAAGATTAGGCCTGTCCTTGATCATTTTGTAGATCGGTTTTCAGAGGTGTATGCTCCAGGCAAAGAAATAAGTGTGGACGAGTCTTAGGTCCTGTTCAAGGTGCTTTTGGTTTTTAAGCAGTACATTCCTAGCAAGAGGGTACAGTATGGAATTAAGATGTATATGGTGTCTTAAAGTAGTACAGGATATGTGTATAATTTCCGGGTCTATACTGGTAGGGATCCCAGTACTGGCCCCCCTGGTTGTTCACCTACTTTTGGAGTTGGTGAGAAAATTGTGTAAGAAACTTGCTAGACGACTGTTTAACAAAGGTCACCATTTGTTCATAGATAGCTTCTACACTGGAGTGCAGTTGTTCAAGAAATTGTTCAGAGTGGACACTGTTGCTTGTGGCACAATCCATTCTAACCGGAAAGGTTATCCAAGGGAGTTTGCCTGTAAAAAACTTGAGAGAGGACACTGCAGTGCCTTGCATACTAATGAGCTACTAGCTCTGACTTTTTCAGACATGAGGGATCTGTACATGCTAACTAACATCCATGATGAGAGTACATCACCTGTGGCTGTTTGGGGTCAGGTTGCGAAAGTGCGCAAACCTACGTGCATTTTGGATTACAATAGGCATATGGGAGGTGTTGCTAGAGTAGATCAGAGGTTAGAACCTTACACTGCTCTTCGTAAGTCTTACGTGTGGTATAAAAAGTTGGCCATCCATTTGTTTCATTTGGCAACTTTTAATGCTTTTATTGTGTTCAAGGATTGTTCCCCTGAGTCAAGGATGAAATTTGTTAAATTTCAGGAGTCAGTGATAGAGAGCCTTTTTGTGGTGGAACAGGCAAGAGTTCCTAGAGTAGCAGTGGTGGAGGATGTGGCTAGATTGAAAGATCATCACTTTCCTGATCACGTTCCTCCCACTCCCAAAAAAGACTTGCCCACTAAGAAATGTAGAGTCTGTGCTCAAAGAGGTATCCGGAGAGACAGTCGGATGTACTGTCCTTCAAAGCCTGGGCTGTGTGTGGCTGGCTGTTTCAGGAGTTACCACACCAAGAAGAATTACTGGAAACTACCATGAGCGTAAACTGCCTGTTTTATATTTTCATATGTTCAGTTTCACGGTTAGCAATACTGTCATGTATTTAGTTAGAACCTTTGTGTTTGTAGTTTTGTACTTATTTCTCATTAGTTAGTAATTTCTTTGTTGTTTAAAAAAAAAAGTGATGGTGTGCATGGAGTGACGCTTGGCTGGCGGTGTGCACGGAGTGGCGCTTGGCTGGCGGTATGCATGGAGTGGCGCTTGGCTGGTGGTGTGCGTGGAGTGGCGCTTGGCTGGTGGTGTGCGTGGATTGGCGCTTGTGTGTGAATGGACTGAAAAGTGGTTGGTGCTTTGACACAGCTTTACAGCTCACGAGCTGTGAGTCATTGGTTCAGTTTTTTGGCCTTCCAGTTATTAACAGTGCATTTCATTTTTGTGAAATCTCTTGTTAATATTATTTGATCTACTGAACCATCACTCACCCTCGTGCAAAATCCAACCAGTATGAGTGGTAAAAATCACAAAACCTGCTCCGCTGTAATCAGGTGTCTCAGCACACCCGTGACATGCTAGGTGTCTCGGGTGGGACCCCAACGATGAAGAATGCTACCAACTTGAATGGTGAGTGAAGGGTCTTTTTAACATAACCTAAGTGTGTTTCTTTTCACAATTGTAGTATTTGGAACATCACAGAAGAATGTGGATACATCAAAATGATCTATTACAAAACTACCTCTTTTTCCGGGGGGGGGGGAGGCACCTGCTTTTTTGATCCCCGGGGCGGCGGTCATCTAGGGAAACCCGCCAAACCCAGGCATTTTTGAAAACTAGACACCCGGAGGAGTCCAGGAAGGTGTGGCTTGTGTGGATCCCCCAACATTCTCTTACCCAGACTCCTCTGCAAACCTCAAAATTTGCTTAAAAAAGCCAATTTTCCTCACTCACTTTTCTTTGTAGGATCACCGCACCAGCACAAATTTCCTACCACCCTGCGTTCCCCTCAGTCTCCCAAGTAAAATGATAACTTACTTGTGTGGGTCCCCAAAGCAGAGTCAGCCTAAAAATGTATAAAAGAAAAAATTGTGCTTATCAACTTGCTGTGCTATCCCCACAATCTCTACACGTTTTTGTCAGTTTCCTGTTGTAAGCACCTGGGCCACCCACATAAGTGAGGTATTATTATTATCTGCAGATCGAGGGGAACATTGGGTGGTAGGAAATTAGTACAGGCACAGTGTTCCTACAAAGAAAAGTGTGGAAGATGTGATTTTTTTTAGCTATATTTGAGGTTTGCAGAGGTGTTGGGGAATCCACGCAAGCCACACCTCCCTGGACTCCACCAGGTGTCTAGTTTTCAAAAAAGTCTAGGTTTGGTGAGTTTCCCTAGATGACTACCACACGAGGATCATAAAGGCCCCCCGCAAAAACAGCTAGTTTTGTAATAGATCATTTTGTTGTGTCCATGTTGCGTTTTGGGGCATTTCCTGTTGCAGGCACTAGGCCTACCAACACAAGTGAGGTATCATTTTTATCGGAAGATTTGGAGGAATGCTGGGTGGAAGAAAAGTTATGGCTCCTTTCAGATTCCGGACCTTTCTATCACTGAAATGTGAGGAAAAAGTGTATTTTTGCCAAATTTTGAGGTTTGCAAGGGATTCTGGGTAATAGAACCTGGTGAGAGCCCCACATACCATTCTAATCAGAAGGTTAGAATGTTTACTGATGGTGCTTGCTAAGCAATAACTGTCGATGTCTTTTCTTTGCTGAATCTAAATGTATGCCATTTCTTTTGTGCACTTATTCTCGCGATTGATTTGTACTGTAACTTTAGAATGTGTAGTGATCCCAGCTTTGATTAAATTGTGGTTCTTTAGGAGATTTGGTCAACCAGTACTGTTTCTGTATGTTTATCATTTGATTTTGAGACTAAGTTAGAAAATATTAGCATTGTTAATATAGGGAAATATGCATGCTAACTTTTACCTACAGGTGTGGTTATTCATGGCCGAGAGGTCATGGTGTGTAGAAATTACTGACTCCTATGATTATTGATGTTATTTATTGATATTGTTATTGATTTGTACCAAAACTGAGTTTATGATGGGAACTACTCTAAGCGCAGTCAAAACATTAATTGACCTCCAACGCGTCTCCTCATGATCTAACGATAAGAAACCAGATAAGGTCCGACGAGTTAACAGAGATGGTAGCAGAGTATGGTGATTAGTCTCCTTAATAGCCCATCATAAATGCCCGGTACATGGTTTGTCTCTTTAATAGCCCATCATAAAGTTTAGATAGAGGTAGAAGACCTGGCAAACGAGAAATAGCAGGTCTTCCCAGAGATAGTAGTGGGGTAATGGTAATTCACAGATTTGTTGACAGAAATTGATGAAAGTTTGCATTTTCAGATTCGATGATACAAAGTGGAGAGAAAATGTATCCTTAAAACCTAGAATGACTTTCCCAGAACCTTGGAGCCTGCCAATGATTTTTTGAGGATGTTCTTGGCGTTCTAGTGACAGTGTGAATGGAATAGGTTTTGCACTTGCGCAGTTTATGCAAATCACATGTGAATTGTGATGTTTGTGAGGGTTTAGGGAGTTTGCGTACTCCAAATGAAGTTGTTGAAGGAGGTTGTGTACTCTGAAGTGTGAGAGTAGGGAAGTCGTCGAACTTCACATATGTGTGGCGCTTTGTGCTCAAAAAGTGTCCACGTGGTTGTTGGTATACAGATCTTGCATGGTCTAAGACTTCAAAGTATATTGATAAGTGTAGGAGACAATTGAGTTTTGTTGTAATGTGTCTGTTTAATAGGTTGATCGGGCATAGTCGACAAGTCAGAGTGAGTTAAAGTGAGTGAAAGAATTTTCAACTGAGACCTGGCTAATCCTATGTGCACCAGGAGAAACCCACTGATCAGTTGAGAGTAAAATTTGCAGGTCGAATTTTGCTTGTGAATCAGGGAAACTAAGAAAGAAGGAGTAGCTGCTACAATGAAAGGCCGTCAGTGAAAAATCAGTAAGGTTTCTGAAGCAATTGTGTTACCCTACCTGTAGTAAACGGACAAATTGGGTTTTGATTTTGTTTAGTGCTCGCAATAATGTTGCTTTAGTTGAGTGTGAATCTGAGTTAGGAGGACAAGTCGCAAGACTTTGTCAGCCGCTGTACGTTTGAGTGTGGCGTCATTGAAGACGCGCTGGGATAAGTTGGTTAGCGAGAAAGTTGCGCACAGATTGGTGGACAACCTTGAAGCACAATTAGCGGAGAAGGTTGGTGAAAAGGATTCTAGGATTGAAAGTCACTTCCTGATTTGATCTAAATTAACACAAGGCAGCAATGACATTTTTCAAAGTGTTAAAGAGTGCCTTAAGGGGAGATAAGTATATTACAACAAGCATAGGGGATATTGCACCACCAGAAGGTACACCAGCTTACATTG